>NC_046988.1:14889364-14927808 GCF_009769545.1 Cyclopterus lumpus
AAGGAAGGAAGGAGAGTTTTTCTGAATATTCATCCTTCAACGTAACGACGATAACTTCTCCTCCATAAATCACTGCAGTCTGATTGAGATCCAACGAGAAAAGACTGTCTCACTCTCTCTGTAGGTGTGTGTGCCTGTCTCTCTGACACACACACTAACAACCTGTCTCTCTGACACACACACTAACCTCCTGTCTCTCTGACACACACACTAACCACCTGTCTCTCTGACACACACACTAACAACCTGTCTCTCTGACACACACACTAACCACCTGTCTCTCTGACACACACACTAACAACCTGTCTCTCTGACACACACACTAACCTCCTGTCTCTCTGACACACACACTAACCACCTGTCTCTCTGACACACACACTAACAACCTGTCTCTCTGACACACACACTAACCACCTGTCTCTCTGACACACACACTAACAACCTGTCTCTCTGACACACACACTAACCACCTGTCTCTCTGACACACACACTAACAACCTGTCTCTCTGACACACACTAACCTCCTGTCTCTCTGACACACACACTAACCACCTGTCTCTCTGACACACACACTAACAACCTGTCTCTCTGACACACACACTAACCACCTGTCTCTCTGACACACACACTAACAACCTGTCTCTCTGACACACACACTAACCTCCTGTCTCTCTGACACACACACTAACCACCTGTCTCTCTGACACACACACTAACCACCTGTCTCTCTGACACACACACTAACAACCTGTCTCTCTGACACACACACTAACCACCTGTCTCTCTGACACACACACTAACCACCTGTCTCTCTGACACACACACTAACCACCTGTCTCTCTGACACACACACTAACCTCCTGTCTCTCTGACACACACACTAACCACCTGTCTCTCTGACACACACACTAACCACCTGTCTCTCTGACACACACACTAACCACCTGTCTCTCTGACACACACACTAACCTCCTGTCTCTCTGACACACACACTAACCACCTGTCTCTCTGACACACACACTAACCACCTGTCTCTCTGACACACACACTAACCTCCTGTCTCTCTGACACACACACTAACCACCTGTCTCTCTGACACACACACTAACCACCTGTCTCTCTGACACACACACTAACCTCCTGTCTCTCTGACACACACACTAACCACCTGTCTCTCTGACACACACACTAACCTCCTGTCTCTCTGACACACACACTAACCTCCTGTCTCTCTGACACACACACTAACCACCTGTCTCTCTGACACACACACTAACAACCTGTCTCTCTGACACACACACTAACCTCCTGTCTCTCTGACAAACACACTAACCACCTGTCTCTCTGACACACACACTAACCACCTGTCTCTCTGACACACACACTAACCACCTGTCTCTCTGACACACACACTAACCACCTGTCTCTCTGACACACACACTAACCACCTGTCTCTCTGACACACACACTAACCACCTGTCTCTCTGACACACACACTAACAACCTGTCTCTCTGACACACACACTAACAACCTGTCTCTCTGACACACACACTAACCTCCTGTCTCTCTGACACACACACTAACAACCTGTCTCTCTGACACACACACTAACCACCTGTCTCTCTGACACACACACTAACAACCTGTCTCTCTGACACACACACTAACAACCTGTCTCTCTGACACACACACTAACAACCTGTCTCTCTGACACACACACTAACAACCTGTCTCTCTGACACACACACTAACCACCTGTCTCTCTGACACACACACTAACAACCTGTCTCTCTGACACACACACTAACCTCCTGTCTCTCTGACACACACACACTAACCAGACGTCCTCCTGTGGTTGTGATGTCATTCCATAGGTGTTGTGGGTGTGAGACGCCCCGCTGGGCCAGTCGATGACTTCTGAGGGTTTTGTGCGAGCTTGTAATGAACTCGGTGTAATCTGGGCTTTGCGGGTCATCGAGAAGGCGTTATTGCAAATAACATTGCATCATTATGTATTCATGAATGTCTGCAAAGCCACCGGGCTCCATTGACGAAATCAGTTTGTTTTTTACCTGCAGGAACACAGAAGCTGCTGGTGTGTTTGTGTTATTGTGTGTTTTAAAGTGTGCGTTACAAGTCACAACAACCCAAACTAACTACTGGTATTCCTGAATATGGTGAAGCACCTTTTACAACCACACTTTGAAACATTCAAACTATCCCCTTCTTTACATATATAACTATATTATATATATATGTATATATATATAAATATATATTATTATTAGGAGAAAAAAAGTATTATTAGGAAAAGAAAGTATTTTCCTGTGAAGACAGAGGTTTATTTTGAAAGGTCAGTCTGAACTCTATGAGTGGAAATGAACACGTGTTTCTGAACTTCGTAGGAAGTCACACAAACTGGTGTGTGAGGACGTCTTATTGATCTCATACCATCATAATGCATCACAATGATGAAATATGAAGAATGAGTGACTGTCGGAAATATTTCCTCCAAACTAAAAAACGATCCCTACCTCCTACTCCTCCTCTTCCTCTTCCTCCTCCTCTTCCTCTTCCTCCTCCTCCTCCTCCTCCTCGTCCTCCTTTTCCTCTTCCTCCTCCTCCTCCTCCTCCTCCTCCTTCATCTTATCCACACCGGCTGGTTTCCTGAACAGGAAACTGACTGAACCTGACTTCAGAAGGCTGAACAAGAGACGAATGGAAAAGTTATTCAAAGTAAGATGAATGTGATATTATCACCTCTGCGATACATAATGAGCGATGTGGTTTTAACGAAGCGGCTCGGTCCCGGTTCCCCCTGTTTTTCTTTTAATGATCCGCCTCCCTATAGATCCTGAACCAACAGCCGGGGAGCCTCATTGATCACGCAGAGACTATCATTTTCATTTCAGGTGGAATTTACTGAGAGAGACAGATGGAGGGAGGAGCGAGAGAGAGAGAGAGATATAGAGGGAGAGAGAGAGAGAGAGAGAGAGAGAGGGAGAGGGAGAGAGAGGGGGGAGTATAGGTGGAGGAGAGAGAGGGTATTCAAACTATCAGCTGCTAGTTTACTGTAGTACTGCTGATACTACTCTGAAAGTAAAAGTACACACTGAGAACTAACTATGTGTCTGGAGACACCGACTGGAGAGGACTTGGTCTGACCCCCTAATTGAGACTTGGTTCCTCCCAAAAGAGGTGAGATCATGGTCGGTGTTGAGGCAGCAAGTTTATTTGACGTCACATAAAAGTATAAAAGCATAAAATAAACTGATGCAAAAGAAAACCAGACTTAAAAACAATTAAGAACATTCATTAAAACATTTTAAAAAGTCAAAAAGCAAGAAATAGAATAAAAGTTGCAGTTAAAGAAATTAAATGCAGTATTGAGATGCAGAAATTGATTGATATCCAAAAGGAAACCCCAAACAGAAAAGCCGAGGGTCCCTAAGGGTCCTTAAGGGTCTCTGAGGGTCTTTGATTATCTTAGCAGACCTGCAGCTTTCAGCGACCTTGTTCCAGATATGTGGAGCAGAAAAACTGAACGCTGTTTCTCCATGTTTAGTTCTGACTCTTGGAACAGGAAGTAGACCAGTCCCAGACCACCTGATGGGTCTGGGTGGTTCATAAGGTCGCAGCAGATCACAAATGTATTGAGGCCCTAAACCATTCAGTTCTTTATAAAGCAGCAGCAGGATTTCAAAGTCAACTCTTTGTTGGACAGGAAGCCAGTGCAAAGACCTCAGAACTGGAGTGATGTGATCCACTTTCCTGGTCTTAGTGAGCACGGACTTTATACAGAGCCCTGTGAACGCACAGTAGTTAAGTCTACTGAAGATAAACGCATGGAAAAGTTCCTCCAAATCCTGAGACATAAATCCTCTAATCCTTGATATATTCTTCAGGTGATAGTAGGCTGGTTTTGTCTTGATATGGCTGTTCAGGTTAAGTTCTGAATCCATAACTACACCTAGATTTCTGGCTTGGTTTATGGTTTTCAACATTTCAATCGTTTGCCTTTGGGACCAAAAACGTTGGTTTTATCTTTATTTAATTGAAGAACATTCTGGCACATTCAGTTGTTGTTTTCTTCAGCCAGCCCTTGTATGGCATTATAGTCCCCTTGTGATACATTTATGTAGATGTGTTTCGTCTGCATAATTATGATAACACACTTTGTTGTTTTTCATAATCTGAGCCAGTGGAAGCATGTTGATGTTGAACGGAAGAGGCCCCAGTATTGAACCTTGGGGAACACCACATGTCATCATAGTCAGCTTTGATGTGTAATTAGCTACAGACACAAAGTATTGTCGGTCCTTCAAGTGGGATTCTTTTCCCTCAAGTTCTATCACTAAAATGTCCGACTCG
This sequence comes from Cyclopterus lumpus, assembly GCF_009769545.1. NCBI lineage: Eukaryota > Metazoa > Chordata > Actinopteri > Perciformes > Cyclopteridae > Cyclopterus > Cyclopterus lumpus. The sequence continues at coordinate 14,893,737 of NC_046988.1, forward strand.
TACAATTTGAGTATCGTTTATTTTTAAGAAGTTTTCGGGCGTCTGAGAAACCTTAAAATTCAAACTGGACTTCCTGTTTGTTTGATTTAGTTGTTTTTTTTGGAGCGGTGCATTTCTGTTTTTCTTTCTTTTTTGGGGGGGTTAAATATTACATTTCCTTGTTGCATAGCAACAGATGTGTCACTGCAGCTTCTGGTGAGGGAATTGTTTTGGGATTTTATTCATGTAAATGAGCCGAGTCACCGGATTTATGATTGCTAAAGACACACGGTGTGATACATAATATATATATATATATATATATATATATATATGTGTGTTCGTATACACATTAAGAACTGGGATCAAGTACAAATCTGAGGTACAGTACCTGCTACTTTCTACTCTTCTACATCTCAGAGGTACAGTACATGTTGTACCTTTTACTGTACTACATCTCAGAGGTACATTAAATGTACTACATCTCAGAGGTACATATTGTACTTTTTACTGTACTACATCTCAGAGGTACATTAAATGTACTACATCTCAGAGGTACATATTGTACTTTTTACTGTACTACATCTCAGAGGTACATATAGTACTTTTTACTGTACTACATCTCAGAGGTACATTAAATGTACTACATCTCAGAGGTACATATAGTACTTTTTACTGTACTACATCTCAGAGGTACATGTTGTACTTTTTACTGTACTACATCTCAGAGGTACATATTGTACTTTTTCATCTCCTTCCTGTAAAACCTGTAAATAGTAAATCTTCGTACTTCTTCAGCTAAATAAACTCTTTTAAACTTCTCTTGTATCAGCTGGAGGAAACAAAGTACTTTCATCAAAGTATCAGCTCAGAGTACACCGATATTCAGAGGAACAATAAGCTGCTGCAGTGAACCACGTTATTGTGTTTAAATAACGTCTCACACACAGCTGTGTTTTGGTTTTGTTTCTCCAAAAAAAAAAAAAGAAACTGAGTGACTCAGTCATACCTGACCTTTGTGCCGCCGAGTGTTGCCACGGTAACATGGCATGAAAATAGCAGGCTGGACATAGACAACTAGCACACACACACACACACTCACACACACGCACTTATCTCCCACTCAGGTTCCTGTGGACAACAGCTCAAAATGAAGCAGCTGAAATGAGAGGGGTGGGGGGGGTACTAGAAACAAACACACACACATTTACACATACAACACACAGAGTGTTAGTGTGTGTGTGTGTGTGTGTGTGTGTGTGTGTGTGTGTGTGTGCGTGTGTGTGTGTGTGTGTGTGTGTGTGTGTGTGTGTGTGTGCGTGTTGTTCCCAGATCTCCTTCAGTCTGATGTTGTTCATGATATCTCATTTGTCCGGATCTTTTTTTTTTAACAAAACTTTGTATAATTCTAGTTTTTTGTTTGAGTCTTTCTACACTGTAGTAGTGCGGCTTTTATCTTCTTTAGTGGTGGAAGAAGTACACGATACCACACTATGAAGTCCTGCATTCAAAACCTCACTTAAAGCTACCACAAGGAACGTTCACGTTGTGGTGGTTCTGACGCCCCCTGTGGACTAAAGTGGTGGTGTTAGTTCTGGTGCCCCCTGTGGACTAAAGTGGTGGTGTTAGTTCTAGTGCCCCCTGTGGACTAAAGTGGTAGTGTTGGTTCTGGTGCCCCCTGTGGACTAAAGTGGTGGTGTTAGTTCTGGTGCCCCCTGTGGACTAAAGTGGTGGTGTTAGTTCTAGTGCCCCCTGTGGACTAAAGTGGTGGTGTTAGTTCTAGTGCCCCCTGTGGACTAAAGTGGTGGTGTTAGTTCTAGTGCCCCCTGTGGACTAAAGTGGTAGTGTTAGTTCTAGTGCCCCCTGTGGACTAAAGTGGTAGTGTTGGTTCTGACGCCCCCTGTGGACTAAAGTGGTAGTGTTGGTTCTGACGCCCCCTGTGGACTAAAGTGGTAGTGTTGGTTGTGGCGCCCCCCTGTGGACTAAAGTGGTAGTGTTGGTTCTGGTGCCCCCTGTGTACTAAAGTGGTTGTGTTGGTTCTGGTGCCCCCTGTGGACTAAAGTGGTAGTGTTGTTTCTGACGCCCCCTGTGGACTAAAGTGGTAGTGTTGGTTCTATCGCCACCTGTGAACTAAAGAGGTAGTGTTGGTTCTGGCGCCCCCTGTGGACTAAAGTGGTAGTGTTGGTTCTGGTGCCCCCTGTGGACTAAAGTGGTAGTGTTGGTTCTGACGCCCCCTGTGGACTAAAGTGGTAGTGTTGGTTCTGACGCCCCCTGTGGACTAAAGTGGTAGTGTTGGTTCTGGTGCCCCCTGTGGACTAAAGTGGTAGTGTTGGTTCTGACGCCCCCTGTGGACTAAAGTGGTAGTGTTGGTTCTGACGCCCCCTGTGGACTAAAGTGGTAGTGTTGTTTCTGACGCCCCCTGTGGACTAAAGTGGTAGTGTTGTTTCTGACGCCCCCTGTGGACTAAAGTGGTAGTGTTGTTTCTGACGCCCCCTGTGGACTAAAGTGGTAGTGTTGGTTCTGACGCCCCCTGTGGACTAAAGAGGTAGTGTTGGTTCTGACGCCCCCTGTGGATGAAAGTGGTAGTGTTGGTTCTGACGCCCCCTGTGGATGAAAGTGGTAGTGTCTCTGAGCACCAGAATCCCTTTAGAAAACCTAATTTTACTGCAGCAGGGTCTGATAGTCCTGGTTCTGGTTCTCCGGTGCCCCCCTTCTGGTGTGGGTGTCGGCTCCCGGAGAATCCAGCGAATGCTTTTAGTTCCCAACAGCGATTGTTGTTTTCCAGCTTTTTTGTGTGTGCGTGAGAGTGTGTGTGTGTGTGTGAAATTGTGTGTAAGTGTGTGTGTGTCTGTGTTTTGACGTATTAACCAAGTCGGGCCTCATTACACACACACACACACACACACACACACACACACCTTTCCTCCCCCTCTCTTTTCTTTCCCAGCATTGTTTTCTCCGTCCTCTCAGCCAATGGATCCTTCCATCCGTCGTTGGGTGTTTCTGGACGTACAGTGAAGGTGAACTCACTGACTCCGTTTATTCACATGGAGAACACGTCGCACGTGAGATCCTGAGGCCGTTTCTTAAGTCCACAAATTACATTTGCATATTTTATGTAAATGGAGAAGCAAAAAAAACAACCTAAAGAGACGAACCCTCTGAGGACGAGCGGGAGGAAAACACCCGCTCGTGTTTCTGAAGTAGAAAAACAACGTTAAACGATTTGTTCCAGACGGAAGAATTAAACACAAAACACAGTAAAAATGTACACAAGAGGTCAACGTGCTGCTGTAAATGTTCATGTTTATGTTTATGTTTATGTGGATATTCATTTAACGTGGTCCCTGTCGGGAGGAGGTCGGAGTGGAAACATCGGACTATAACGTGATTATGTGTTTTCATACCAACACTTCAGGCAAAAAGTATAACCCTAAAAGCATAGACTTCTATACAACCAGAGGAGTCGCCCCCTGGTGGTCAGGAGAGAGAATGCAGCTTTAACACATGAAGCATAGACTTCTATACAACCAGAGGAGTCGCCCCCTGGTGGTCAGTACAGAGAATGCAACTGAAACACATGAAGCATAGACTTCTATACAACCAGAGGAGTCGCCCCCTGGTGGTCAGTAGAGGGAATGCAGCTTTAACACATGAAGCATAGACTTCTATACAACCAGAGGAGTCGCCCCCTGGTGGTCAGGAGAGAGAATGCAGGTTTGACAGACATGAAAGCGTTATCAGTTTACTTTTATTTCAGCAGTAAAAAAACACTGTATGACATACAAACCATATAATAATAAATATTGTGTCTCTAGTCTTCTCGTTCAGCTTTAGCGGCTCAATGGCCGGCAGCCTGTTGTACAATCTGAAGGAGCTCATCCATTTAAAACCTATTACACACACAAAATACATCACAAAGGTCATTAAGAATATATTAGAGGAGTCGGTGTCGTTATAAATTCACATTTAGAAATGAGGGTCAACACACACACACACACACACACACACACACACACACACACACACATATAGCAAGGTTATTAATGTCATTCAAGAATAATGCCGACAACCTGAAATGACAACAACAAGGCCGGTGTGTGTGTGTGTGTGTGTGTGTGTGTGTGTGTGTGTGTGTGTGTGTGTGTGTGTGTGTATGATGGATGGACTCAGGTGAGTGTGAAGCTCCACCCGCTAACAGAGATAAGGGGGTGGACCTTCACACACACACACACAGTTAAGTGTTCAGACCTATAACACTCCATAACTATTCTAACCCTGATCTGATGTTTATTGATGTGTTTATTTACATGTTGAACACACACATGTTGCTGTTACACACTCTCATTGTTTATCTGCTACTTTTGTCTCGTCTTGATGTATGTTATCATATTGTATCATATTGTATCATATTGTATCATATTGTATCATATTGTAATATATTGTATCATATTGTGTTTTACAGTGTTTATTTGATAAGGGACAGTGCACATTAATAAAAACATTCCTGTAAATGTGTGTTAGATAGTCAAGAGATAAGATTACATGTACAAGGTTTATACAATATTGACGCTTTACAATGAGTGCACAAACAATTAATAGAGAGGATATTAATATACGTATTATCATCATTCAGAGACACTTTGTCAAGTTCTAACAAGACAACAACAGAGGCTCACACATCCCAAACACAGAAAGCTAAATACAATGAGGAGATGTATGTTAGAATGGAGAAGAAAAAAAAACAAGATTATGCTGCATTGTTAGACACTAAAATGCAGAGTAAATTAAATATATAAATCAGTCAGAGAGCTAAACAACAACTAAAGACATGCATGAAGGTAGAATGATGGTCGACCAGCCAAGTCAAGATATACAGACAGACAGCTGACAACAGACAGACAGACAGCTAACAACAGACAGACAGACAGCTGACCACAGACAGACAGACAGCTAACAACAGACAGCTGACAACAGACAGACAGACAGCTGACAACAGACAGACAGACAGCTGACCACAGACAGACAGACAGCTGACAACAGACAGACAGACAGCTGACCACAGACAGACAGACAGCTAACAACAGACAGACAGCTGACAACAGACAGACAGACAGCTAACAACAGACAGACAGACAGCTGACCACAGACAGACAGACAGCTAACAACAGACAGCTGACAACAGACAGACAGACAGCTGACAACAGACAGACAGACAGCTGACCACAGACAGACAGACAGCTGACAACAGACAGACAGACAGCTGACCACAGACAGACAGACAGCTGACAACAGACAGACAGACAGCTGACCACAGACAGACAGACAGCTAACAACAGACAGACAGCTGACAACAGACAGACAGACAGCTGACAACAAGCAGACAGACAGCTGACAACAGACAGACAGACAGCTGACAACAGACAGACAGACAGCTGACAACAGACAGACAGCTGACAACAGACAGACAGCTGACAACAGACAGACAGACAGCTGACCACAGACAGACAGACAGCTAACAACAGGCAGACAGCTGACAACAGACAGGCAGATAGACAGCTGACAACAGGCAGACAGACAGCTGACAACAGGCAGACAGACAGCTGACAACAAGCAGACAGACAGCTGACAACAGGCAGACAGACAGAAAGCTGACAACAGACAGACAGACACCTGACAACAGGCAGACAGACAGCTGACAACAGACAGACACCTGACAACAGACAGACAGACACCTGACAACAGGCAGACAGACAGCTGACATCAGACAGACAGCTGACAACAGACGGACAGACAGCTGACATCAGACAGACAGACAGCTGACATCAGACAGACAGACAGCTGACAACAGGCAGACAGACAGCTGACAACAGACAGACAGCTGACAACAGACAGACAGACAGCTGACAACAGACAGATTGACATTTCTTATGCTGAAAGTGGGTTCCAATGAATCTACTGTACAGTCGTGTGTATTCTCACAGGAGAAACATTTAGCAATGGTCGCTACAGAATCAATGGAATAGTGATTGACAGCTTTTCCTACTTCAGCTGGATTATTTGACAGTTGTCCATTAATGTCAAGTTCCTGCAGCTTCCTTACTTTGTTGAAATGTCCCGTTAGCTTGTGTAACTCATCCCAGATCATTTTGGTTTTACCTCTCGCCTTTTCTATTATAGTCAGGAACAAATCTGTCTTATCTTTTCTTAATTTCTTTACCACTTTGTTCCTCAGCATGTCATGGCTCGATTTATTTTCAATTTTTATCCAAGGAACAGTGTTTGATATTTTTGTGCCTAAATTTGCAACTAAAATCCTTGATAGTGTTCTCTAATTTATCTGAGCATTGTTGACTCTCTTCCTCAATGTGTATTCTCAACAATAGTTCATCCCAATCAATTAGTTGAACAGTGTGTTGAAAGTTTACTAGATTGTTTTGGGGGATTCTAAAAGGTTCATCCTTCCTGACAGAAGGCCTAACAGGCTTGCTGGTTAGTTTCCTGGCTACCAGAGTCAGATTAAGGTCAGAAAGACCAGTCATCATATTGAGAGTTTTTAGAAAACTCTTTCTACATAATTTGTCCTCCCAATTTATGTTAAAATCACCCATAATAATTACCTCTTTACATTCTTTTAATAGTTTCTCAAATTCCTCAATGAAACTATATCGAGGGAGGCCGATAGATTACAATAAGTGAAGAAGACATTTATGGTGATACAATTATATCTAGACCAATACATTCCAAGTCTTTATAGACAGTCCACTGGATACTATCTCTCACATAGATCATCACTCCACCACCATTGGATCCAACCCTAGCTCTCCTATAAATGTTGTAACCTATCTCAGATAGACAAAGAAAGTCTAAATTGGAATCAAGCAAAAGATGATGGATTTGATCACTTTTAGATGTAATACTTCTTATGTTCAGATGCCCTCCTAAGAGACCTTTTGGCATAACTTTAGGATTACACACAGTTCTTGAATTGACAGTCCGGAAGACGGCCCACTTCCTGTCTTTTGAGATCGCGGGATTTATCAGTTTCTTGTTTACGTTTTGGGTAATCTTTCCAATTCCACGTGGACTACCTGAACAGATGTTAGCATTGGAGCATGGAGCGCCCGACAAACCCGCGGTGCTACCGGCCGTCACGTTAGCTTAGAGGCTCGGCTCCAGTAGTCCCCCCCAAGGCAAGCTGCGGATCGGCCTGCGGGCAACCGTGAAACCCATCCGCCGCTGCACCAGCTCTCCAACCATGGTCAGATGAGACCGTTGTAATCCGTGTATCATCCGCTTTGGGGTTAGCTTCCTTCCCTGGTATAGTGTGTAGCGGCCGGGGCACGGATGAATATCTCCAGATAACAACAAGAAGATGGTGATAATCAGAGTGTGGCGTAGCTGAAGTAGAGTTGCTGGTTGTGTGCGTTTCTTCACTCGATTATACAGAGATGGTAAAATAAAGCGTTGTTTCCCATATCCAAATTTGACCATATCTTGGCTTGACAGATCGGCATTGTTTGCATATATTTTCCCATGACTATAAAAGTCTTATAAAGTTACAAAGCAATCCATAGACTGAGAGGGCTGTGAGTCCTCCTGCTCTACCTGCCACCATGTTCCTCATTAGTGTGGATGAAGACTAAATGCCTGTCTCGTTACCTCTAATGTGGAGCGCATTAGGAAAGTAAAGCTACTTCCAATACATTTACATTGTTTTAATTTAATTATATTTATTTATTTACCAGGGTCAGTGCACATTAATCAACATCAAAGTTTCCACCTCAATGTAAATGTGCCAGAGATTTTTTGTGTGAATCGTCTGAATAATAATAACAATTTAGAGGCTTCATGTGTTGCACAATTCAACTGCAAACACGAATTGAGGTGGAAACTAAATTCTTGATTAATGTGTACTGTCCGTGTTAAATGAATATATGAAAAGTGATCCGTAGCATTCATCCTCTGGGGAACATGAATGTGTGGACAACATTTCATGGCAATGCATCCAAGGGTTTCAACCGACTGGGAGACGCTGCCGTCTTTCCTGCCACACTGGGAGCACTGGCTGGCGCCCAGTTCAAAAGAGACTGCAGGCCTTCATGTATACGGTTGAACATGATCCAAAACTTCTCAGGGAAACCCGTCCCTAACCCAATGTGTATAAATTACGTTTCTTTTAAAAGAAAAAGACACATGAAAACTTCTCTAAGAGTCGGTTCCGAAATAAAACATGGATAAATAAAAAAGCATATTTGCCTGAAGTTGGACCTGAGCCCGAAGAGATGAGGAATGTCGTGCCAGTAACTATAACAGGAAACTGGTTTACCCGCACTGAGGTGTCTGAACACTAACCTCACTGTGAGCGGCAGCTCTTCGTCCACCAGCTGGATCAGGAAATCTCTGAGCTGATCCGGAAACGGGGCGAGGTGGAGCAGCTCTCACGCTCCAAAGACCACCTCCACTTCCTGCAAAGCTTTGCGTCTCTGAATACTTCGGCGCCCACCAGGGACTGGAAAGAGGTCAGCCTCGAGGTGCCATCTTTGGAGGGCACAGTGAGGACAGCTGTGGATCAGCTAGAGGAGACCCTCGGCAAAGAGATGAAGAAGCTGCTCCTCGAGGCGGAGCTGAACCGGGTCCAGATGTTTGCCGTGGATGTGACTCTGGATCCCGATACAGCACACCGGGCGCTCATCCTCTCTGATGACTGCAAACAAGTGCATCATAGCGTCGTGAAGAACGATCTCCAGGAAAGTCCACAGAGATGTAATCCCAGCTGCTGTCTCTTGGGAAAACAGAGTTTCTCTTCCGGAAGATTTTACTTTGAGGCTCAAGTGAAGGAGAAAACCAGGTGGACTTTAGGCGTCGCCAAGGCGTCCATCAAAAGAAATGGAGTCATCCCCCTGTCCCCAGACAATGGCCACTGGACCATGTGGTTGAAAAACGGAGAGGACTACGCAGCTCTCGTTGGCTCTCCTCTTCCTCTCTCTATGAGTTCAAAGCCCCAGAAGGTGGGCGTGTTCGTGGATCACGATGAGGGTCTGGTCTCCTTCTACGACGTAGACGCTGCAGCTCTCATCTACTCCTTCACTGGCTGCTCCTTCAGCGAGAGACTCCACCCCTTCTTCAGTCCCGGGCTCTATAGCGATGGCGTCAACTCCGCCCCTTTGGTCATTTCTACCGTCGTTCGCAGGGATTTATTGAAAAGGTGAATTTGTGTCAGGGAGTTTTCAGAGTGATTATATTCTGTCACGTTCTGCCCTTCGTTTTTTTATGTTGAATAATGTTTTTTTCCGATGTGCTTGAATTGGACTCGCTTGGTAGAATTGGTTTAGACGGATCAGAACACTGAAGTCAGATGATGCACTTTTTGGTTCGCTTGAAACTTTTTCTGTGCAAAAATAAAAGTTTACCAACTCGTCCACCGATTTAGACCAAATGTTTTGCAGACATTTTGACCCGAAGCACAAGTGGAACTGGTGACATTAATGATGCCTTGGGCTCAATGGCAGGGCTCAGAAAGTGGGGATTGTATGGAAACAGACCGGTTTTCCTGGTGTTTGTAAAGTGTAATATGACTCAATAGGCCTTTTATTCACAGATGACATTTGCACCACTTGTCATAGCAGGAAATGTCACTAATGACAATATAGCAATGCCTCCTATCTATTCAAGTATCCCTCTAAGCCATAACATGACCCAAAAACAGGCATATGTAAATAGAATTCAGCCATCCATAATTAAATAATTCCCACCTGTGCTGCAAAATGTCCTCTGTGACGAAGGCTTGATAGTCTTAGCTGTAGCACATAAAACTTGTTTTTTTCCCCTTGAGTGGCATAAAGGGACTACAAGCTGCATTTAGTTGTACAACCGTGTGCAATAAATGAGCGTTAATGGAGGGAAGCCTGTGAGTTTGTTCAGGGTGACTTTCTCCGTTCTCGTACATATCGACGGCAACAAGACCGTCAACCTGTCAATCAACCCGGTCGCTCTTGTTGTTCTGAGCTGGAATGCCGCATCGCTCGCTGCCTCGTCATCTCGTTAATGACACTGACGGTAAACCAGCACACACCTGTGAGCCGGGACCCTAGGCATTCCTGAGCTCCATTGTTTGGCGGTTGTCACGTGAGGTCGCATGAGGTCACATGAGGTCACATGAGGTCACATGAGCTCCTTGAGGCTGCACGTTTGGACCAGTTTTAGCAACACTAGAATAATGAGTTTTTAAGCAGGAATAAAGTTAATTGCAGTTGTCCAACTAGGATGAGAAAGAAGCACCGATAAATAAAAGAAGAGTCCTCGTAGGAGCATCACAGCAGAGGTCAGAGGTCATGAGCCAAATGCGGTAACCTCAGACTTTCTCTGGTCTCTATGCTGGAAATAATTCAATACTCTCAAAACTACTCCTGCTTCTTAGTAAATTGGTCCACTTTGTTGTGGTAACCTATCAGTACGTTCTTTCAGATGTAACCTGTATCGCTCAGCTCTGAACATCGTGTAGCAGAAAACAGAAAAAAAGTGTCTTTTCAATAAAATACTTTAAAGACATTGGAGAGTTTTCTTATCACGTTTATTTCTCACAGCGAAATTCAGACAATTCATTTCTGCAACACCATGATGATGATAACATGGCGGAATATATTTTTTTTATTTTTGCACCAGACTGCATTGACAGCTGATTGACTGGTTTGTAATTTCGTTGGACTCAAAGTCTCACAATAACTGAAACAAGCAACCGGTGCAGGCAGAAGTAGACGCCCCCCCCCCCCCCCCCCCCCCCCCCCCCCACACACACACACACACACACACACACACACACACAAGACGGGTCCAGTCGGACGAGTTGTCGGTGAAAGCCACAGATTCTCTGGCGGTTCATTCGCGGAAGCAAATTGAAAAAGCGGTAAACGACCGTAAACTGAGCCTTTGGCTCGCCGCAAGTTTGGATTATTAATGTTCAGCAGAAGACACAGCACAGTCTTCCACATGTGAATATGTGTTTAATGCTCTTACATTAAGGATGATGCACCAACTGGGTGTTAATTGGCCCATTCCTAACCCATTAACAGCAGATTAGTGTTCTACTTCCTGTACAGTCGTCTCTGGCAAAAGGCCCAAGAACACAACTATTAAAAGACCTTCCCGTTCGACTAAGCTGCAGTCTCAATTCACTTTAAACCGATTGGAACACGTGGTTAACGTTGAGAATTACAACCAAACGGTAAAACGCTACAAAAATTACAAAATGATTCACTCACGAGCTTCAAGAGGGAAATCAAAGGTATCATAAATCTCCTGCTACTCCCTCTTATCTGTGTATTATTTCTTTATTCATGTGATTTTACTATTAATTTATTATCGTTGGGCTTTGCATATTCTATCGTGGGCCTGAAATACTCCAATAATATTGCAGCTGAAAGATTTATTGGGTATGCGTTTGTATATTTACCCATAGTTGTAATATTATAAGTGCTTTCCTGTGTCGTTTGTAGCTAATAGTATCGCAATATAATATATTATAGGATGCTCACAGGCGTGAATCAACACCAGCTTGCCAGACAGGCTGTGAAGATAAATATTATGCAGAAGGATACTTTTTTTAAAATTTTAAACATAATTTGAATTTCTACAGTGATTCAAAGCTACTGAGAGATGTTGCGTTTGAGGGTCCTCCCCCAAGACAATGTCAAGGTTTTTGACTTAAAACTCATCGTTTTAGACCTGTTATTAATATAGATATAACAGACAAAAAAATAAAAGAGAAAACTTGCTATAGTTGAATCTTTATTGTGTTATTGACACATATCAAAGCCCTCGTATAATCACATTCTGTAGCTTTAAATAATGTTTCATTCATTCTCACCGTGTGTCCTGGGGACAAAATATGTTTCCCTCAAATTCAAAAAAGCAGTTTTGTTGTTGGCAAACGTAGTTTTTAGGAAACATTCTTGAAGCAGAAGCTCGAACATCGTTCCACTTAACTGTGAAATCAGATTTGTAAACTCTGATTTGAAATATTCGACTTAAAATACTCAAACGTGAACTCGTCTTTAGAGGAAAAGGAGGATGTGACCTCGTCACCTGCACAGCATTGTGCTTCTCCTTTTAAAGACAGCAGACTGGTTCATCTTCCTCCCAGTTCGTTGACACCAGTACGACCTGTGGAGGCCATCAACTCTTCCTCTGCACATGTGTTTCCTGTTCTCTGGGTTGCACTGCCACCTAGTGGCTGCTGGCTCACTCTGTGAACCAGGCTGCAGAGGTTCCTCTTGAAATCTTCCCGGAGGTGAGCGGTTTATAATTTCACATTTCAGCTCTTTTGAAAATGCATTCTTTGATGTATTTTTGTTATGCATCTTTTAAGAGCGCAGATAAAAGAACACACTCACGTCTGCGTCTGATTCAGCGTAATGAAATTTATGTGCACGGAGCAATGCATGCTGGTTAGCAACTTGCTCTGACGCCGTGCACAACGACAACCTGTACGGTCTAGTGCATGATGGGAAAGCGCCAAGCTGAGAGCCGATTGACTCTTCGTGTCGTAGAAGAGTCATTAAACTGTGTGATTATGATATTTAACACTCGGGCGTCGGCTATTAGTCTCATGTGGAGCAATGAGGGTTTAACAAGCAGAAAAAAGAATAAACCGATGGAACGAAATGGCTCCCTGTAAATTAGTTGACTGTAAATTCACAGTGAATTACTTTAGCAGTTTTATTGTCACAGTAAATAATTGTGGAATGATGTATATATATATTTTATGTGGGATGTATCATTATATGGAAATGTGTGTGTATCTGGCATTGTATTCTATCCTTTTGTTCTTCTTACGTCTACACTTTGATATGTTGACATAAATAAGCTTTATTACTATCAATATAAACCTTCATTGCACCACATGAGACGAATAGCCAACAATCCAGCATTAAGTCTTAGAAACACACAGAAGAATGTTCTATAAAACGTGGTGTCATAACTGAGAGCCAATCAGGGGACAATAAATCCCACTGGTTCCCTCTCTGGAGTTTATTCTGAAATGATACAGCAGATTTCACAATAAAACAGATCCTGTCACATTATTTGTCTTCCATTTTAATCATCTATTTCTTTTTAAATAGTGGTGATGTCTTCGAGGTTTGTGGGAGATCTGAAAATCAAGTAACCCTTCAATGAAACTCTGCACGAGATTTAATCCCATTTTATTTTGGCCTCCACACGAACAATTGTGTGACACAGAGGCTGTTTCTACGCAGCTTATGCTCTAATTCAGGGCTCCGGTGCTGCAAGTGTTGCCGGGAGTTCGATTCCCCCAACGTTACCTGTTCTATTCTGGGATTGTAAAAATGTCAGCGTTTGCCGTTTAGCCCCGTAGAAACAAGCCTTCCGTTCACGGCAGAGGTTCTCCGGAGTGTTCTGCTTTTACATGACGGAACGCTTCACATAGTCATACACATATGCACGGAAAATATGCAAGTTCATTGTACTTTTTTACAATAACACATACAGCTGACAGCGTAAGAGTACTTCTGACCTGAGCTCTTTAACCCGAGGAGGTGTGTTGGGGACTTTTTGTTTGTTTAATCCCTCCAGAAATAAAACATTCTTGTGAATGTGCAAATTATGGCGAGTTTTTAAAGCTAGGCTAGCAGTTCCCCGTTGTGCTAAGCTAGGCTAAACAAAGGCTGAACTAATCTCTGGACAAACAAAAAACTAAAATGATCAATTTACGATCAACTCTACGTAGAGATCTGGCGACGCTAAGCTCTAAACCAGTGCTGTTGACCAGAAGGAACCAATTGGACAGCGTTGACCTTTTAAAGAGAAGCAAAAGCCAGGAAGTTCAACATGGAGGAAGCTCTTCCCCAAAAGAGGAATGGTTTGCAGAAGGTTTGCACCATGTGGAGCTGCTGAAGGAGCCAGCTCGCTTGCTGACAGCTATTACCCTCAAGCTTTCAGCATAGAAGCGTAAGGGAACTTCACCGTGCTATTTCCTGATGTGCCTCGGGGCTTAAGATAGAAAATAAGAGGATTTAAAAAACTTTTTAAAAAGTCACTGGATGTTACGACCCCCCCAGATTAATAAAGCTGTACAGTCAGACGTGGTGAAGGTTGTGCGCAGAGTGCTTCTATTCTACGATACGTCTCTGTTACGTAAGACTAGTATAATACTGCAAACCATGAATAACACAAAAAGAGATACAAAAAACCCACAAAAATATAAATGTTTGCTATTCAAGTAACAGTCTCTATTATAGAAAAGCTTGAAGTAAAGAAACCTTCTCGAATGTAATCTTCCCGTCAGAAGCCAGACATTACATTAGAAGAGTGAAGAAGAAGAGGTTGCGTATTGACCACAGAGTCCTCCTGTTACAGTGCAGAGGTCAGGGCTTTTAGTAGCCCTTCATGGCGATGGATAGTCCTGCGCCGCCGTCGTGACGTCTGACCTGGTGGACCATCAGGATGGAGATCAGCAGGCCCAGCAGCTGTAAAGACGGGTTCTCAGTTAGAGAGTCAGACAGGTGACCAGTGCAGGTGCACAACCTCCAATTACGCAAGCATTCCGTCCAATCCACAGCGTATATAACAACTGTTATGTTCATTTTTTTTCATTTCTTTGTAAGCATATCTTTGGTTTATTAGCTTTTTCTAAAATACACTGGAAGTGTTTTTCCTCACTTTAAATTAAGATTTGTGTTGATGTTTTTACTCAGATCCTGAAACATAAGTTTCTGAGCATTAGCTCACCAAGCTAACACGAAACAAGAAACCTTTCTTATTTCATTACTTCTGAAAGTAACCAAACCCCCAAATCCTTCCTGAACCCCAAAATATCGGTCCAAAAGCTGATACTATGTCGCTGAACTGTTAGCTGTGGCTAACACTAACATTAGCTAACAAGAGCTAAGTATTAAGGAGAAGGAGGAGGCAAGGGCGCAGTCAGCAAGGTAACAAATCTCTTAAAATCGATTAACAATCAGCTTTAATACAATGATGGCTCTTTTGTCATTGAGGGTGGTAACGAACAACGGTCGCCTAAAGACCTCAAAATGCAAAGTTTAGAACTTGCACTTCACTCGAGACTTCCTGTTACGCGATTCCTTGACCTTCCTTTTAAACAGTTGGGAACAAAACACCGAACCACGGATTCTGAAACAGTCCCATGACGAAGCTCAAAGGGAGAATGAAGGCGGTGCTTACAGCTGTGACAGCCAATCCAAAGAAGAAGCCCATCATGATCTGGCAGAAGAGGTTGGCCCACGAAAAGATTACTTCACCGCATGTCTGCAGCATAAGAGATGGAGGAAGGTTATTATGAGACTGGTGAACTGGATGGTCCCTTGATTTGTTAGTTGATAGGTTGGTTGATTGGTTGGTTGGTTGATCGAATACCTTTCTATAGATTTTGTCTGGGCCACTGGTTCCCTGCAAGAAAAAAAACAATAGCAAGATATGAATAATAAAAGACAAAAGTATAAATACTTTTACACTGGATTGGACAACACAGTATATAGACTAGTTTGGTTGAAGATTACTGAACACTTAGTTGTTCCAGTATTTCCTGTAACTTCTAAACTTTTATAATTTTTCAAATACTGTTAATATATTACTCAGAAAGTAACCCCAGGCTTTTTAGGGAATTTCGGGTTTAGTATCTTCATCAATCACTTGCGCCCTTGAGTACACAAGGTCCACAACCGTTGATACATTTAGAAAGGAAAAAGTAGCATTTACTTTTGCACATGAACTCAAGCTTTCTCCTTAAATGAGGCTCACTGAATATCTATATCTATAAACCCGATCTTACATCTTCATTTTACTAAACCCACCTGAGGACTGGATCTACATTCAGATGATCCAGATTGGCACTCACAGCTTCTGGGGATGTTGTCACCCCAGTCCTGATAGCTCACCACTCCACAGCACTTAACCTGCAATCACGTGAGAGAGTTTCAACAAATGGAAATGGTCTTCAACGTGAAAAGGAAACAAGTAGTGAAAGAGAGATCTGCAGATAATTCAAGACAAGATAACACCAAATTACATTGCTTTATGGTCTGTTTGACTCTAAATTAACATAATTTATTAAATGAACATCATGCTGTATTGAAGAAGACTTGAAACTAGAGATTGAGACCAAAAACTAATGTTTACAATGTTTACTGAGGGAATAAATCAAGAGAAGTAGAGTCATTTATATAGACTTCTATACAACCAGAGGAGTCGCCCCCTGGTGGTCAGTAGAGAGAATGCAGCTTTAACACATGAAGCATAGACTTCTATACAACCAGAGGAGTCGCCCTGGTGGTCAGTAGAGAGAATGCAGCTTTAACACATGAAGCATAGACTTCTATACAACCAGAGGAGTCGCCCCCTGGTGGTCAGTCATCCTAGAAGCTGTAGTTAGACTACAGTCTTATGGTTTTAATAGTACATAGACAACATTACAGCTTGCTGTATCTCCTCCAGCGCCCTTCTTATTTGCATGTTTTCCATTAAGGGCTTGACCACCTCAGAAGAGGTGTTGTTAAGTTCTTCTTGGACCTACAAGAAAATAGGGAACAATATTAGCATCAGGACACAGAGAGAATGAAGCCTTATGGTAGACAGACACAACACAATATGTAAGCATCAAAACACTTAAGCATAAAGAAGAACTAGCATTTAGAGACAGAGAACATTGACATCAAAATAGACAAGATTTAAGCATAAAGGTAGATAGGTGTAATTATGAATTTATTATAGCATAAAGATAGATAGAGAGAACATTATAGCATAAAGGTAGATATAGAGAACATTGTAGCATAAAGGTAGATATAGAGAACATTATAGCATAAAGGTAGATAGAGAGAACATTATAG
Organism: Cyclopterus lumpus; assembly: GCF_009769545.1. Taxonomy (NCBI): domain Eukaryota; kingdom Metazoa; phylum Chordata; class Actinopteri; order Perciformes; family Cyclopteridae; genus Cyclopterus; species Cyclopterus lumpus. The sequence continues at coordinate 14,910,578 of NC_046988.1, forward strand.
CATAAAGATAGATAGAGAGAACATTATAGCATAAAGGTAGATAGAGAGAACATTATAGCATAAAGGTAGATAGAGAGAACATTATAGCATAAAGATAGATAGAGAGAACATTATAGCATAAAGGTAGATAGAGAGAACATTATAGCATAAAGATAGATAGAGAGAACATTATAGCATAAAGGTAGATAGAGAGAACATTAAAGCATAAAGGTAGATAGAGAGAACATTATAGCATAAAGATAGATAGAGAGAACATTATAGCATAAAGGTAGATAGAGAGAACATTATAGCATAAAGATAGATAGAGAGAACATTAAAGCATAAAGATAGATAGAGAGAACATTATAGCCTAAAGATAGATAGAGAGAACATTATAGCATAAAGATAGATAGAGAGAACATTAAAGCATAAAGATAGATAGAGAGAACATTATAGCATAAAGATAGATAGAGAGAACATTATAGCATAAAGATAGATAGAGAGAACATTAAAGCATAAAGATAGATAGAGAGAACATTATAGCATAAAGATAGATAGAGAGAACATTATAGCATAAAGATAGATAGATAGAACATTGTAGCAGAAAGGTAGATAGATAGAACATTATAGCATAAAGGTAGATAGATAGAACATTATAGCATAAAGATAGATAGAGAGAACATTATAGCATAAAGGTAGATAGAGAGAACATTATAGCATAAAGATAGATAGAGAGAACATTATAGCATAAAGATAGATAGATAGAACATTGTAGCAGAAAGGTAGATAGATAGAACATTATAGCATAAAGATAGATAGAGAGAACATTAAAGCATAAAGATAGATAGATAGAACATTATAGCATAAAGATAGATAGATAGAACATTATAGCATAAAGATAGATAGAGAGAACATTAAAGCATAAAGATAGATAGATAGAACATTATAGCATAAAGGTAGATAGAGAGAACATTATAGCATAAAGGTAGATAGAGAGAACATTATAGCATAAAGGTAGAGTGAGAAAACATTATGCTGATGGTAATTAAAGAACTTTAGCATTATGAAACCGAGAAAAAGAGAATAACAAGATCAAGATAGGGAGACCGATGGAATAATAGGTGGGTAGTTAGATAAATAGATTACCTTATTTCTTGCAACAACCACAATGATGCCAAAGATCATCATGATGATCATTCCAACCACCATTAAGCCTGCAAACTAAAACAATTAAACAACATTCAAAGATATGTCTTGTTTTGCCGATTGTGGTTTGATTATCTTAAAATGATCAAATGAACAAAAAAAAACATTATTTTGATGAGTTTGTTTCTTGTGCGTACTGTTTTGAGGGCGTATACATTCTCCGAGACTCCTGCGTAGATTCCCAAGCAGGCGATGGCGAGGATGCCGATGGCAAATACCCAACCCCAGCCCATGCTCGGGCCCCCAACCAATGACAGCTGCTCCGCCATGACAGGACAACAAAACAACACAAACATTGGATTAATCCAAAAATGTATTTTCTGGGAGTGGATTTCATAACGAGGCTGGCATTATTCTACATTTGATGTGTGAATCTGTAAATTATGCATATCTATTTTCTCTAACTGCAGTTTTTTTGAGAGACGGCTAGATATCGTCCCTGGAAGTTTCCTTTACTTTCAAATAAAGTGAGCCTGTATGTTGTATTTAATGTCACAGGAAAAATCTATATTTTGTTTGTGTTCAACATCAATGAAAGCTAAATTACTTGGCCAGGCTAACCACAATGGTACAAAATGTCAATAATAAACATTTGTTCATCCATACATGAAAAAGTAACTGCTTTACATAAAAGTGAATTATAACAATGACTGTGATGTACATTCTATTGTCACTCATTTCGTAAAAACACAAGCTTTTACATCTACCAGCAATGAAAAGTATTGTTTTATTCCATTTGAAATAAGTGAAGTAAGTAGAAGTTTGTCACCAATAAAACAGCGTTTGTGTGTTTTTTGATCAGATGATTCAAAATCAAGAGATTTCTTGATTTATAATCTTAAACTAGTAAATAAAGAAGGTGGTTTCTATCGGACAAAAGTAATATATCAATCTCCTTCATATTTTTTCCCCAAGTCTCTGCCTTAACCAAAGTTTTTAGACTAAATAAGATAACGAGTGAATTCATCTGTCTTAGGAGAGACCAACCCAAACATGCTTTTATGGGAAATATCCCTCTTGAATGTATTTACCAAACATCACACCAGCTTTTTCAAACAGTAATTTCCAGACGAAAACATTGTCTCACGAGCTGCATGACGACCCACGAGGGTATCGGGGTTCAGCCCATTAGGGAGCGTAACCAGAAGACGGGCGTTAGGCGGCCGGGAAATCCAACTAAAAACCTGATGGCGTTTTGGGAAATGCTTCGACATCATTCCAACGTGAATTTGATTAGTTTAACACAAACAGCTGAATTCCATGCTATCAGTTGTGCTCGGTCATGTTTGTGTAAACATCGTCGGAGCCGTTCTGTTTTTCCTGGAAGTCGACTCTGCGAATGGAAAAATATCGTCCGGACCGCATCTGCTTCGCATTAAAGAAAAAGAAATGTAAGTTTCCACTACGTCTTGGCAGCTGCCCGTGTTATAAACCCTCTGAATCCTTCACCTCCACTCGGGGTAAACATTACGAAACAGGCGCTTTGTACTTTCAGATTGTGGATGTGATGTCCTGCGTAACAGACCAGCTTGTTCTGGTCCAAAAACCCTCACTTTGATCGGATTTATGGCGCCTGCTGTTTCACAAAGTTCTTTAAACGTTACCGTAAATATAGAATCCTGCTTTCATGTAATTGTTTCACAATAATCAACACAAACAACCCCTGTGACCTTCTGTCCTCCTCCCCTAAAAAAATAAAATAAACTTGTTGTTTACATCTGATTTTGTTTATTTCACCGCGAGTCAAGTTCCGGTAAATCGTCCGCTCATTCTGCCAGGAGATGTCGTGAGTAGTAGGAGTTTGGCAGCGACCAGCTTTGCGTGGTTCCCACAGACATGAGGAACAAGGGGGGTCTATGAGGCTGATTCCTGGCAGGCGACAGAAGGTCGAGCTGTCGCAGCCCGCCGAGAAAATATCGGTGCCAAGAAATAGTTCAACCTCAGAAAACACTGAGAATGAAACAAATGAATGAAGAGTCTGTCGGTGATACTGTCACACGAGCTTCCTGTCTTCATGCTAAGCTACGCTAATGGGCTGCTAGCTCCAGCTACACGCTAACCCTAAAGTCATTTAATGTCTTGTGAAAAACACTTTAGATTCAGATTATACAGACTACATTGTTAATTAACAATAATAATTCCTCATTGTGCATGAAAACCGTGTGCAGATGTTTACACTGATGTTTATAACGAACAGCTTGGGACATTTTTTTACTAATTTTGTTTTAGGTTTTCTGCATTTCGATGCCAAAATCTAAAACAAGAAGTGGATTCCCTACTTGTGTTGTTGTTGTTGTTGTTGTTGTTTACCTGGCTGCCGTAGCTGCTGATCTTCACCACAAAGTAGATCAGCACACATCCGAGGATCTGAAGGCACATCACATTCATTAGTTTGTGCTTTAACCGAATTAAAGCCCAGAGTGCGGAGGCTGAAGATGGCAAACACAATTAAAATTAAAGAGCGGGTGAAATATGAGTAAACAATGTAGAAGAAAGTAGAACATTTATAACTAAATAAAAACATTGAAAAAAACATTAAAGTTATTAATACAGGAACGTACAAACACTGCTGGACCTTCTAATGTTTACAGAATCTGGTTGTTTGTTAAATTTTGTTTTAATATTGGCTAAATATTTATATTCATTCACTTCTAAAGGGACACTGACAGAAAAGGTTTGATAACCACTTTAACTGATATTTAAGGGCAAAAAATAGTTACATTTTACTTTTATATCATTTTTATTATTAATAAATGTATTATTAATTTTTAACTCAAGTAAAAAGAAACTTACGTTTTACAGGAACAGGAAGGGATAATATTAAAATACTCAGAAGAATGTGTTTTTCATGCCTTTAAAACATTTTAAATAGTTTCAACCATCAGCGGAGTTTAAAGGCATAAAAATCGAGACTATTAATGTGTTTTTTCTTCTCCCACTTCAGAAGTGTGTTTACTATCTTGATCATTTCTACATGCTGTTTTTTAATTTCATATCTCTGGAGAGAGACAGACGATGCTCAACCAGCGGCTCCCTGTAAACGTCTCAATCTGGACACGTGTTTTAACTTTAGGGTCAACGATTGTTAGCATCTGTTGTTTTCCTATGCGTCATTATGTGTGAATGCATCATTTATGTAATAAAACATGAAAGAGTCAACATCTGGAGGCAGGACAAAAAGGCTTGAAAAGGAAAAAAAAACACATTTTAAAGAGGTTTAATTTGATGTCATTTTCTTTTTTTTTAACCACCTTGATATTTATTCCCTTGCACACATTTCATAATTCTTTACATTATATCGGTCTTAAAAGTTATTTATGCTTGTTTTTTGGTTTTTTTTAATGCAAAAAAAAAAAAAAAGAAGAAAAATGCGCCAACAGACGCCCCCGGGGTTGAAAACAGTGTTCAAGCTCCGCCCCCAAGCTCCGCCCCCAAGCTCCGCCCCCAAGCTCCGCCCCCTCGCAGATGAAAACATGTCTTCTCACCCAGAAAGGAATGAATCCCCTGAGAGGGAGTCAAAGGAGGTCTGTGGACTGAAACATGAGCCCGTTTCCTCTTTCCCAACTTACCCGAAGTGACTCCTCACGGAGCCGGAGACGTGAAGCAGACCTGCCCACTGTTTACATTTATATATCTGATTCATGTTGTACATCTTCACTTTCAAAGTGCACACACATACTGTATATTTTAGTAGTTTTAAAAACTTTGATAATAAAAAAAAAACCAAAAAGAGGGTTTCTCTTCCAATTCAGTGTTTTTTGTTTTGTTTTGTTTTTACATAATTATATAATAATAATATGCCCAATTTATTGTTTAGTAAAAGCTGAAAATCAAAGAATAAACCAACTTTTTTTCATCCCAAATAAAAAAAAAACTCTTTGTTTGTGAACATATCAAATGAACTCAGATAAAAAATGTATTTAATTAATTACGAGACTTTCGTTTTGGTGGATTATCTTTTTTTTTCTTTCTTTTCTTATTCGTATCGTTTCAAATATAAAATCTCATCAGAAAAAAATCTTTTTCACTTACTGCATACAGCACGTTGAAGAAGACAAAGAGGCATTTTAGGAGTCCGTTAATCTTCCCCATCTTCGGGTTGTTGAGGAGAGTCTTCTGGGAGATGAAGCTGTGAGCTGTGCTGCGGTCTGTGTGAGGATGTGAGGACGTGAGCGCCCAGATAAACCAGGCTGATCCCAGAGCTGCTGATCCCAGAGCTGCTGATCCCAGAGCTGCTGCACACAGAACACATCTGCAGCCAAAAAGCAAAACCAGTCACACCAGTGTGACACACCAGTTACTTTAAAGTGACGGATTTTATTTCCTTCTTTTGATTTTACAAGTTTTTTGTTGTTTTTTTTTAATCAAAATTAAGACGTTAGATTGTAAGAAATCATTCAGAATCATTGAACTTTACAACTTGTATTGGACATTATTGCTCGTGAATGATCTGTGATTATCTGTGGAGGATATTTAACGACGGCTTTAAAGAGATAAAGCTGCTGACATTCTGTATTTTTATTTCTGCTAATAAATCCCCCGAAACGGCACAAAACAATGTCTTCGTCTGTCTTCATACTTTTTTTCTTTCTTTCTGGTTCCAGGAATATACAAAAGATGTAGTGTCATATTATTAAATAAAAGTTATTTGTTGAACAATTGTGGGGAAGAAGAACTGATGGCAGGTGAAGCGCGGTCGCAGGTGCCAGCTGCCTGGTTTCTGTTTTTATTAATACATATATATCATGAGGCTCTGAATGCTGTGTGAACTAACCCCTCTGCATGAAGCTTCATCATATATAGTTTTTATTAATAAATGTGTATAAAAGAGTCTCTGAATGCTGTGTGAACTAAGCCCTCTGCATAAAGCTTCATAATATATAGTTTTATTAATAAATGTGTATAAATGAGTCTCTGAATGCTGTGTGAACTAACCCCTCTGCATAAAGCTTCATAATATATAGTTTTATTAATAAATGAGCAAAGGAAGTGTGTCCTCTCTAACTGCTCTAGATCTATCAAGGTTTTACTACAGGTCTGATGGAGGAGACCACACCCACGTGTGTGCGTGTGTGTGTGTGTGCGTGTGCGTGTGCGTGTGCGTGTGCGTGCGTGTGTGTGTGTGTGCGCGCGTGCGTGCGTGTGCGTGTGTGCGTGGTTAAGATTCAACTCATTAAAGACTTTTGACTTTTGAAACAGAGGATCGGCGGTTCGATTCCCGCCCATGTCGATGTAGTTAAGGTGTTTCCCCATCCTTCCTTTTCTTTAGTAAGGTGTTTGTAAGGTTTTGGGTCGTTTTCTTGTTTATTCATGTTTATTCAAGTATTTCGTCGTGTTGACCAACAGTTTTGATCACAGCAGCTTCTTGTAATAAAATGTCTTTTACCTGAAGACCACCGTAGTTCTCCAAGGGAGGGGTGAGCTCTCTGCCCCCCCTTTACAATGGTATCACCTGCTAACCAATCAGCATGCAGGATTCCCTCCTGGGCGGTGCAGTTAAACGGGCCGTCCCATCTGGAATGTGCAGGTCCGTGCAGAGAAGTTTGTTTTTTATGAGCCTCATTGTTTACGAGAGGAAAAGTTACATTCCAGTCGCACCGATTCCCAGTTTTAACCACATGGTCGGGACATCGGGGGAACACTCGGGGTCCGGAAAGTCTTAAAAATGGGAACTTGAATGCACACATTTTTTGTAACGTGATGTACACATTTTAAGATACATTTGCTGCAGTTGCAGTACAAAGAAGAGTGAAATCATATAAATTAATTAATATTATCAATACAAAACAAACCGTCATCCCAAAAATATTCAGGTTAATGGTAACATTTCCACTTGGAGAGAATAACACATTTATCCATTCTTCTGATTCATTTAAGTAATTCTTCTAGAAAATAAAGTCGATCCTAAAAATGTCTATTTAATTTCTATAAAAGAGAGAATATTTTAGTCATTGCTGAACAATGAAATAATACAATTCCAAAAAAAGTAATAAATAAAGCACGAATGATTATTAAATGGAGCTTTTAGTTGATTTTATTTGTTGCCATTTTTTTCAACAGTGAAGCATCTTTAAAAACTTTATTAATAATGTGAGATTCACTGCACACAAACATCTTGAATACTGTGTGCGCATCACAGCTTCGGTGTCTGAACTCCATCCTGTTTGTTCACGAGGTTCAACAAAGTGGAAAAGAGACATTGGGGTGAGACTTCCTGTTTCCGGTTTCGGTTGCTGCAGCACCTGCAAACATCCATTTTCTTCTTCTTTTCTCGAGACTATTGTCAAATATCTAGCTCACCAAAAAACAAATGATGTAACCATTTGGCCGCCGGCACACCGGTTGAGAGAAGTTGATTCAGGCTTTTGAGAGTCTGACTTTTCTTTGAGGTATTCAGACTTTTCTGGGTCAACCAGATGTTGTAAGTAGAGTCACTGACATGGACTTGTATTGGTCTACCAGAGTCACTGACATGGACTTGTCTTGGTCTACCAGAGTCACTGACATGGACTTGTCTTGGTCTACTAGAGTCACTGACATGGACTTGTCTTGGTCTACTAGAGTCACTGACATGGACTTGTCTTGGTCTACTAGAGTCACTGACATGGACTTGTCTTGAGTCACTGACATGGACTTGTCTTGGTCTACCAGAGTCACTGACATGGACTTGTCTTGGTCTACCAGAGTCACTGACATGGACTCGTCGTGGTCTACCAGAGTCACTGACATGGACTTGTCTTGGTCTACCAGAGTCACTGACATGGACTTGTCTTGGTCTACTAGACTCACTGACATGGACTTGTCTTGGTCTACCAGAGTCCCTGACATGGACTTGTCGTGGTCAACCAGAGTCACTGACATGGACTTGTCTTGGTCTACCAGAGTCACTGACATGGACTTGTCTTGGTCTACCAGAGTCACTGACATGGACTTGTCTTGGTCTACTAGAGTCACTGACATGGACTTGTCTTGGTCTACTAGAGTCACTGAAATGGACTTGTCTTGGTCTACTAGACTCACTGACATGGACTTGTCTTGGTCTACCAGAGTCCCTGACATGGACTTGTCTTGGTCTACTAGAGTCTCTGACATGGACTTGTCTTGGTCTAGCAGAGTCCCTGACATGGACTTGTCTTGGTCTACTAGAGTCACTGACATGGACTTGTCTTGGTCTACCAGAGTCCCTGACATGGACTTGTCTTGGTCTACCGGAGTCACTGACATGGACTTGTCTTGGTCTACTAGAGTCACTGACATGGACTTGTCTTGGTCTACCAGAGTCACTGACATGGACTTGTCTTGGTCTACCAGAGTCACTGACATGGACTTGTCTTGGTCTACTACTAAACTCACTGACATGGACTTGTCTTGGTCTACCAGAGTCACTGACATGGACTTGTCTTGGTCTACTAGAGTCACTGACATGGACTTGTCTTGAGTCACTGACATGGACTTGTCTTGAGTCACTGACATGGACTTGTCTTGGTCTACCAGAGTCCCTGACATGGACTTGTCTTGGTCTACTAGAGTCACTGACATGGACTTGTCTTGGTCTACCAGAGTCCCTGACATGGACTTGTCTTGGTCTACCAGAGTCACTGACATGGACTTGTCTTGGTCTACTAGAGTCACTGACATGGACTTGTCTTGGTCCTACTAGAGTCATTGACATGGACTTGTCTTGAGTCACTGACATGGACTTGTCTTGGTCTACCAGAGTCCCTGACATGGACTTGTCTTGGTCTACTAGAGTCACTGACATGGACTTGTCTTGGTCTACCAGAGTCCCTGACATGGACTTGTCTTGGTCTACCAGAGTCACTGACATGGACTTGTCTTGGTCTACTAGAGTCACTGACATGGACTTGTCTTGGTCTACCAGAGTCCCTGACATGGACTTGTCTTGGTCTACCAGAGTCACTGACATGGACTTGTCTTGGTCTACCAGAGTCCCTGACATGGACTTGTCTTGGTCTACCAGAGTCACTGACATGGACTTGTCTTGGTCTACTAGAGTCACTGACATGGACTTGTCTTGGTCTACCAGAGTCCCTGACATGGACTTGTCTTGGTCTACTAGAGTCACTGACATGGACTTGTCTTGGTCTACTAGAGTCACTAACATTGACTTGTCTTGGTCTACCAGAGTCACTGACATGGACTTGTTTTGGTCTACCAGAGTCACTGACATGGACTTGTCTTGGTCTACAAGACTCACTGACATTGACTTGTCTTGGTTTACTAGAGTCACTGACATGGACTCGTCTTGGTCTACTAGAGTCACTGACATGGACTTGTCTTGGTCTACTAGAGTCACTGACATGGACTTGTCTTGGTCTACCAGAGTCACTGACATGGACTTGTCTTGGTCTACTAGAGTCACTGACATGGACTTGTCTTGGTCTACTAGAGTCACTGACATGGACTTGTCTTGGTCTACTAGAGTCACTGACATGGACTTGTCTTGGTCTACTAGAGTCCCTGACATGGACTTGTCTTGGTCTACTAGAGTCACTGACATGGACTTGTCTTGGTCTACTAGAGTCCCTGACATGGACTTGTCTTGGTCTACTAGAGTCACTGACATGGACTTGTCTTGGTCAACCAGAGTCACTGACATGGACTCGTCTTGGTCTACTAGAGTCACTGACATGGACTTGTCTTGGTCTACTAGAGTCCCTGACATGGACTTGTCTTGGTCTACTAGAGTCACTGACATGGACTTGTCTTGGTCTACTAGAGTCACTGACATGGACTTGTCTTGGTCTACCAGAGTCCCTGACATGGACTTGTCTTGGTCTACTAGAGTCACTGACATGGACTTGTCTTGGTCAACCAGAGTCCCTGACATGGACTTGTCTTGGTCTACTAGAGTCACTGACATGGACTTGTCTTGGTCTACTAGAGTCACTGACATGGACTTGTCTTGGTCTACCAGAGTCACTGACATGGACTTGTCTTGGTCTACTAGAGTCACTGACATGGACTTGTCTTGGTCTACCAGAGTCACTGACATGGACTTGTCTTGGTCAACCAGAGTCCCTGACATGGACTTGTCTTGGTCTACTAGAGTCACTGACATGGACTTGTCTTGGTCTACCAGAGTCACTGACATGGACTTGTCTTGGTCTACTAGAGTCACTGACATGGACTTGTCTTGGTCTCCTAGACGTGTTGTCAATACAAGCTTTATTTTATTTAGTATAGTTTATTTAGTTTATTTAGTATTTATTTAGTATAGTTTTTATTGTGTATTTTAGTGTGCCATCTTTTAAAGTGTATTTGTTGGCCCCTGTTATGGTCACTTTGTTTTCGCGACCCCTGTACAGCACTTTGTACATTTGTCTGTGAGAAGTGCAATATAAATAAACTTTATTGTTATTGTTATTATTATATCTGACCAGAGCAACTGGTCCCTGTTCTTGTTCTGAGGCGGTTTGGTGTTTTCCATTGAGCCAAGGGGGAGGCTTCAAGGGGGGTATTCCCATGCCAGTTGGAGGAGGGCCATTCTCAAGCTTTTCCCCTGGGAGTCTCCCTCTTCTTCAGCATCACAACTGTAAGCAATGAGAACGGCCACTGGAAAGGGGCGGGGCTTCAGGTCTTCGCCCAGTCGTGTTAAAGAGACACTACTTTAGCTTTTTCCATTCAGATTTATTTTTACCAGTCCGGGGCTTTGATCCGATGACCTTCCGGTCGTTGTCTTCTCTATCCTTTTAGGCCACCGCATGCCGATCTTTCTCCGACATGCTGGTTTTTGTGGCTCGTATTTATCGCAGTCATGTAGGTTTCTTGACACTGAATATTAATGTCACGCAGCGTTGAAACGTGTCAAGCTGAAGATTATCACCGAATATGGACGCAGACTTCTGCGGCCATCACACAGCATGTATTTTGGGCATCGTTTCCTGGCGATGAGTGTGTCGGAATGTGTTTTGCTGCTCCGACGACAGACACGAGGAGTCTCCTCACAGAGTCCAGTCATCGGTACTTCAGAAAGCATAAAAGAGACCGGCTTTCCGTTTACCGTACGCTCCACCTTCATCACGACGTAAACAGAAGCTGCAGCTTCAGACAGATAAAACTGTCAAAAAGTCTTTTTTGGATGGGTTCATGATCGTAGATCGTAGAGCCTCGCAGCCGTTGAGTAATCTTAATCTCTAAACTCGTAGGAAAGCTGCATTTGTAGTTCTAGTTCTGTGTGTAATTTTCTTCAGATTAAAGTTATAGTAATGTAACGATGTCACGAATCAAAGTTCAGAGTGTGAGGTTATTTCTTTATGATCTTAAAGTCACCAACATGGAACTTTCGTGTTGTGTTGGTTCTGGCGCCCCCTGTGGACTGAAGCGGTAGTGTTACCGTATCGCCAGAGTCCCATTTTACTGCAGCGGGGGTCTCACAGTCTGAGAGCAGTGCGGAGGCAATAGAGTTCGTATTGAGCACCTTTACATCAAAGTCATGGGTCAACTGGTTTTAATGGTAGCGAGATATAATGGAGAAGAGCCAGAGCTCCCCTCGGACTGACCAGCAAAACCAAATATATGAGGCACCAGTCATTAGTATCCGGGAAATCTCCACTTTAGCAGCTCTTACATCCACCGAACTTTACTGTCATTTTACTGCAAAAAATCTCTGTAAAAAAAGAAGAGTTTTGAACCTGGCTTCATCCAATGTTCCCATTTCTGTTACGTTTTTTTTGTTGCAGTTCATCTTGTCGCGTGTTTAAATCCTTGACCATATTGTTTAATCTCAGCGTAATATTATTTATATACAGAATGAACTGTGGGAAATCTCTTCATGTGTACGGAATAGACCGACAAGGCAAAGCTCCTTAAATCTGTCTAAAATGGTCTTCTTTGGTCTCCAGGCGCACGCCTTCCAGCCACCGAGCTGCCGCCGTGCTCCGGAGGAGCTCGCTGTGTGTTGTGTCTGGAGGACATGTTGGCTCTGTGGAGAGTGTTATGTCCTCCCTGTCAGCCTGACCCGCAGATGACCGATAGCTGCAATCGCATTAGCGCCGAGTTGTTTACTCTGCTTTCCGTCTCCATCCGGATCCGACGGGCCGGCGGGTGTTATTTCATCATTAGCGTGCTCGTTAGCGTCGTGATATGAGGAAAGGACACGAATGCATGAGAACCTTAATGAATGTGGAGGCTCCGATGATACACAGGGTTTTAACTGTCGGTTTTGTCAATTAAACCGAACTGTCGGTTTAATCGACTAAACCAACAGTTAGTTTTAGTCGACTAAACCAACAGTTAGGTTTAGTCGACTAAACCAACAGTTAGGTTTAGTCGACTAAACCAACAGTTAGTTTTAGTCGACTAAACCAACAGTTAGGTTTAGTCAACAAAACCAACAGTTAGGTTTCATCGACTAAACCAACAGTTAGGTTTCATCGACTAAACCAACAGTTAGGTTTAGTCGACTAAACCAACAGTTAGGTTTAATCAACAAAACCAACAGTTAGGTTTAGTCGACTAAACCAACAGTTAGTTTTAGTCGACTAAACCAACAGTTAGTTTTAATCGACTAAACCAACAGTTAGGTTTAGTCGACTAAACCAACAGTTAGGTTTAGTCGACTAAACCAACAGTTAGGATTAGTCGACTAAACCAACAGTTAGGTTTAATCGACTAAACCAACAGTTAGGATTAGTCGACTAAACCAACAGTTAGGAACTCAAGTATGAGTTTGTGCTGGTCTGTCTGCAAGACGATAAGCAAACAAATTATATAAAATTGTTTTCTGAATGGAGTTTTAATTTTGTTTTCTTAAGAATAATTGAGTTTCATTTTCCACTGAAAACAGAACAGGCTTATTTTAAAACGGCACCACTTCCTTACATTTTGTTTTGTTTGGGTGTAACTCGTGTAAATCATCAGTTGAGTAATAAATGATCAGAACGTCAACAGCTCACTTCCTGTCACTTTTAAATCCGTGTTTCTTCACTTGAACGATGTTAAACGGAGTTAACAGATACAACCTCAAGCTGTGCCAAACAAACACAAAGAACAGTTCTTGACTCCGCAACTGCAGGTCTGAGAACTGGCAGGACGCCTGAACGCACCGCAGGTCTTCACACTCTTAGGTTTCCTTCTGATTCTGATCCAGTTTTTACTTTCGTTTCACTCAAAATGTCGCCAACAGGAAAACCCCAAAATAACAGCTTGGTGGTCCAAAAAGATCAGTGAGCCTTCTGAAGGGCTCGAGGGGAAAGAAAAGAATTTACATGAAATGTATGTTTTATTTCAGGCTTCTTTTGAGAGATTTACTATGTTTTAAGGGAGCTGAAACAACATTCAGTAAAAGTACAGTATCATCAGCTAAATGTGCTGGTTGTGCAGTAAATTGTATACTATTTACTAATATTGTTGTATATACAGTATATATATATACAGTATATATATTATATATATACTGTATAAATATATTATATATATATATTATATAATACATATATACTGTATATAATAAATACTGTATATATATTAAATATATACTATATATATTATATATATAATATACATATATATATATTATACATACAAATATTTGTTATTAAATGCTGCTTTAATCTTTACAATGTGTTGTTGCATTTTATCTATTTAACGAGTTGTTGTACTTGTAGTGGGGTAGAAAGTAGAAAACATTGGAAGTAAAAGTACTTGAAAACTGTACTTAAGTACCTGTCACTAATATTAATATGTTAGTTATGCGCAACGCTACAAGTTGTATTTGTTCGTGGTTCATAATTTCCAAGATTTGGGGGTTTACTGAACATTAAACCATCTGCGTAGAGACGGGAAGCGGAACAAACCAGTTTGAAATGTTCAGAAAGATCAACCACACTCCAGATGTGGTTTTCCACGAACACACTTGATTGACCTCGATACGAACATAAACGTTGCTTCATTTTTTTTGGTGCAGGTTTAATTTAATGCAGGTTTGTTACTGTTGTTTTTGTTTGCTTGAAAATAGGAATAAACTGAACCCCAAGAGGAAGAAGTCATGACCGATCCAGCCCTCTCTGATCTGAAGTCTGCATGCAGCAACATGCAAACCGTCCTCTTGGTCCCCAGAAACAGGTCCAGGTTCAACAGTGTGTGAACGAGCAGTGTGTTGGTTTGCTTTGTTCAGACCTGCAAAGAACCAAATGAATAAATAACGACAGTTGACATTTGAGAACGGAAGGAATTCATCGCGGTTGCTTCATGAAGCTGAAGGTGAAGGTGATGACTCAGGTGTTACACTTAGAGCACACGGGGATGTTGGGCAACGATGAGGAACACGAACATAATAATAATAACCCTAAACTAACAGCTTCATATGAATCGTGAGATGAATCCTTGTGCCTTTTTTACGGAGACGGTTTGTAAGAATTGGACGTAGTCGCCCCTCGGTTTGTGGACTCCGGTGTTGAAGCTTCGAGTTCGACATTTATGGCCGTCGCCATCTTGTTTTTTTGCAAGCAGTGAACAGGAAGTGACCATATCTGGACTGAGGAGGAGGGACGTAGAGACACCGTATACGTCTCTGGTGGAGACCTGTCAATTACCTGAAGCATAGGCTTCTATACAACCAGAGGAGTCGCCCCCTGGTGGTCAGGAGAGAGAATGCAGCTTTAACACATGAAGCATAGACTTCTACACAACCAGAGGAGTCGCCCCCCTAGTGGTCAGGAGAGAGAATGCCGCTTTAACCCATGAAGCATAGACTTCTATACAACCAGAGGAGTCGCCCCCTGGTGGTCAGTAGAGAGAATGCAGCTTTAACACATGAAGCATAGACTTCTATACAACCAGAGGAGTCGCCCCCTGGTGGTCAGTAGAGAGAATGCAGCTTTAACACATGAAGCATAGACTTCTATACAACCAGAGGAGTCGCCCCCTGGTGGTCAGGAGAGAGAATGCAGCTTTAACACATGAAGCATAGACTTCTATACAACCAGAGGAGTCGCCCCCTGGTGGTCAGTAGAGAGAATGCAGCTTTAACACATGAAGCATAGACTTCTATACAACCAGAGGAGGTCGCCCCCCTGGTGGTCAGTAGAGAGAATGCAGCTTTAACACATGAAGCATAGACTTCTATACAACCAGAGGAGTCGCCCCCTGGTGGTCAGTAGAGAGAATGCAGCTTTAACACATGAAGCATAGACTTCTATACAACCAGAGGAGTCGCCCCCTGGTGGTCAGTAGAGAGAATGCAGCTTTAACACATGAAGCATAGACTTCTATACAACCAGAGGAGTCGCCCCCTGGTGGTCAGTAGAGAGAATGCAGCTTTAACACATGAAGCATAGACTTCTATACAACCAGAGGAGTCGCCCCCTGGTGGTCAGGAGAGAGAATGCAGCTTTAACACATGAAGCATAGACTTCTATACAACCAGAGGAGTCGCCCCCCTAGTGGTCAGTAGAGATAATGCAGCTTTAACACATGAAGCATATACTTCTATACAACCAGAGGAGTCGCCCCCTGGTGGTCAGTAGAGAGAATGCAGCTTTAACACATGAAGCATAGACTTCTATACAACCAGAGGAGTCGCCCCCTGTGGTCAGGAGAGAGAATGCAGCTTTAACACATGAAGCATAGATTTCTATACAACCAGAGGAGTCGCCCCCTGGTGGTCAGGAGAGAGAATGCAGCTTTAACACATGAAGCATAGACTTCTATACAACCAGAGGAGTCGCCCCCTGGTGGTCAGTAGAGAGAATGCAGCTTTAACACATGAAGCATAGACTTCTATACAACCAGAGGAGTCGCCCCCTGGTGGTCAGGAGAGAGAATGCAGCTTTAACACATGAAGCATAGACTTCTATACAACCAGAGGAGTCGCCCCCTGGTGGTCAGTAGAGAGAATGCAGCTTTAACACATGAAGCATAGACTTCTATACAACCAGAGGAGTCGCCCCCTGGTGGTCAGGAGAGAGAATGCAAGCTTTAACACATGAAGCATAGACTTCTATACAACCAGAGGAGTCGCCCCCTGGTGGTCAGTAGAGAGAATGCAGCTTCAACACATGAAGCAAAATAATAGTTCACCGGTGTTTTCAGTGATGTAACGCTTTGTCACAACCTCGGTTTGGACCTTTGTGTTGCAGGGAGACTCTCAAAGAAAACCCAGAAATGTTTCAGACCTTTGGTGAGGATGAGGTCTAGAGGGTGCCCCTTGTTGTGGGTGGGACCTGTTTCAGATCATAGTTATCAAGGACACCACGTAGTTCTATAGACCCCTCTGTACTGGGGATTATCAACATGGATATTAAAATCACAATCCAAATCAATACAGATGATAGACAGCAGTTCAGTAAACTCATCAAAGAAGGTCGCGCAGTATTTAGGTGCTCTGTAAATGTTGAGGAATAAAACTCAAGTGGAATTCAGGGGGGACCTGGATGGAAGTAGGTGCTGGTGAGGACCTCTTGGCTCTCCTTAGACGTGCTGGGGGAGGCATCCTTTCCATGAGGTCTCCATGGTGATGCTGGGCGGGTATCTCTTGTTTAGACTCCTCTTGTCTGCTGTCCTTGGCCGTGGGAACAGACAGGAGGAAGAAGAGGTTTTAAACGGCTTCACCCCCAAACGCCACCGTAACACATATTGTTTGTCATTTTCTATACATAATGCATTTTAAATGTTAGAATCTGGTGCTTGGAACACTTTCGTGCACAGGGGGCCGACAACATCCACAAATAAACACACAGTTCCATGTTTTTGTTCCATTTAAGTTCCTTAACGATGTTCACGATGTTATTCGTGAAGGGACTGTTTACACACAGTGGTGTCGCCAGCAGCTCGGCACGCACAGAGCAAGAAAGGGAGTTTGGATGATTCATTGACCTTCACAGAGAGGATTATTCAAAATAAATAACAATGGAGGGAAAGCCCTGAGCAGTGAAAGAGGCCAACAGGCTGAAACAGGACACAACACCCACGGCAGGAAATGCCACCCAAAAGCGTGACAAGAAAGACCTCCTAGTCCGTGAATTCACGGCTCTGGCTCCCATCCTACTTTTTAGGACTCTAGGAACCACAAGTAGCCCCGCATT
>NC_046988.1:14927908-14932908 GCF_009769545.1 Cyclopterus lumpus
TAGTTCCTGCAGGAAGAAAAAAGCTGTTTTGCTTTTCGGGCGAACTGTCCCTTTAAAAACAGTATTTTTGTCTATTTTTCTCTACAATCATGTCGTTCTTTCTAGAAATGTACAGAGACGTAAAACAGAGCTGAGACTAATCCTAAAGACCGAAAACATTATTATTAATATAAACATTATTAATATTAACCGCCAGAGTCTCAAAGCGGCGGGCGCATTTCAAACACATAATTAATTTGTGGACGAACGCTTAACCGACGTTAAAAACCTCGCCGCCCACCGGTCCTCCGTCTCCGCGTTGCTTTGACGACAGTGTGCAGTGTTCCCGGGGTTGTTTTCTTTTGCAAAACAACAACAACCACCACAACAACAACAACAACACCAAAAAGGAAAAAACGTCCCTCACTAGTGTCGTGTGAAATGTCCACTCGCTAAATATGAGTCACTTTATTTGCGGTTTTCTTCCTCCTCCGACTGGCGTGACGCGCGGCGTGGGAGGGGCATGGGGGGGGGGGAGGGGGAGGCGGCGAGCCCGTCTTACGACTTCCTGTCCGTCGCCGACGCCGTCCCGGTCGCCGTCTCGCTCACGTGTCATCTTCGCAGTTCTGATCCAGGACAGTTGTTGTTGTTGTTGTTTTCTTTTGTCATCTCAGGCAACAGACAAAAAAGAAAAAAGAAAAGAAGAGAGCCATCTCGTCTCCTTGCTCCGCCCCCCCCACGCCCGTGACCTCTGACCCTTTCGTCTCTCCTTGTCGGGCTTCACGGCCCCTCAACAGGGGGGGGGGGGGGAGAGTGTGTGATCCGGTTCATACGGGTTTTGGTCTTTAGGGGGGACTCGTTCCTGTTTAGACCAGCTTCCCCTCCGATCTCTCTCTCTCCTCTCTCTCTCTCTCTCTCTCTCTTTCTCTCTCTCTCTCTCTCTCTCTCTCTCTTTTAGTCATTCGCTCTCTTGCTCGATCAGCCCGGACCCAGACTCCGATCAGCGTCTCCTGGAGGACAGAGCAGACATTTACTGTAGACGTGATGAGCAAACTGGGGGGGTGGGGGGAGGTGGTGGGGGCTCCTGGGAGGGACACAGCGAGACGGGACCTCCGGCCCCCCTTTCCTGTGGACCACCGGGGGAGGGGGGCTTTATTTCCTAATGGTGAGAGACAAATAATTTGGTCAACTTTAAAAAGAAATAAAAAGAAAGTGTGCAAACTGTTGGAAGTATGAGACATTGTGCTGGAAGTACGGAAGCCCAGAGGCGCCAGTGAGAAGAAACACTAAAAGATTTTTTTCCTTTTCTGTGTTTTGACTTCAGAACAGGTGCAATTATAATTATATATATATTTATAATTTACAATTTCTCCATCTGAGAAAAACAGGTCATGGTTGACGCTCACATTTTTTAAAATTTAAATGTTTCTTCCAGGTGAGTTTTAATTTACATGAATTGCCTCTTGTGGCCGAAATGAGTATTACAACAACAAACAAAGAAGATTACGCAACCCAGTTGGATAAACGGTACATTAAATAGTAAGTGGATGGTTTTTGTTGTCATGATGCTCTCACATGAGTTATAGCAGCTTTATGAATTATTACTATCAAAAACTGATGAAACGTCATGAAAAACTGTAAATAATTTTTTTTTTATTATTGACACGATCTATTTTGTGTTTTCTTTTTATGTTTTGTGTATTTGTATCTGTACATTGTGACTTGTAGTGTTTCCTGCCTGGGGACTACGGCATGTTTACTTTTTGTATTTTATATACTGATTATTTAACATTATTTAACAAAAAAAATATATATTTATATAATAAATACCAATTAGAAAAGGTATATGTAAAAAATTAAAATAATATATATATATTTATAATGAATACCAATTACAAAATGTATATGTAACAAAATGATATATCTATATATATAGATATATAATAAATACCAATCACAAAGAGTATTTGTAAAAAAATTGTGTCACTTTTGAGGAAAATTTTTCTTTCCAGAATTAAAAAAAATTCAATTACAAATGTACTTGCCTCATACAAAAACATTCTAATTCAATATTGCCACTAAATGCTCATTGATTTGCAGCATTGCGTACAATATTTATAGTATTTTTTTTAATAACTTTATTGTATATTTTATGTTAATGTTTCTTTACAATTTAAGTACTTGCTTTTAGGTTCTCTTAAGTTTATTGATACATTCTGATGTACTAAATAATCTTTATTTTATTGGATAATACATCAAATGAGCCCTGAGAGACAAATGAGAGAAAATAAACATCTAATACATTTTTCCATTTTATCTCCTGTGTTTATGACTTAAGAACAAGTGGGAAAAAAAATTGGTTGTCAGGATTTCAATTTTAAATTCCTTGATCTTTTTTTTCCCCCATCAATAATAAAAAGTTGTTAAAATATTGTTTTAAAAAAAAAATAATAACAAACAAAAAGAGATCCTGGTCAAACCTTTTTTTCACCTTTTTTTAAAGTCACAAACACAGAAGACAAAACACTTAAATGGGTCACCAGATTTTATTTTCCTTACTTTGTCCACTCGGGGCTTCCGTAGATATTGTTTTTTTACTTTTCATGCCAAAAAGTTTAAATCTGGAGCGTAAAAATTCAAATGAAGAGACCAAAACAAACACGTGGAGCCGTGAACCTTTAAAAACATTCATTCTTAAAAAAGTGATACATTGTTAAAACGGCTACTGACAAATAGCATACAAATAGTGCATCCGTTAGGGACTATTTTTCGCGGCGGATGAATCCACACTCGGTTCTCGAGCGAGCGGGTCGATGGTGATGAAGCAACAACAGAGCGTGTTTTTAAACGGAGCTCAAGAAGAAGAAGAAGAGATATCAGGCTCTGTTAGACACACAATACTTGTTATAAAGGTTTTATTGCTGTTGCTGAAGCCAAATCACACACAAACACCCGTTTCCTGCCTCTGGCCTCCCTTCGCTTCAAATATTTAAAGAAATATACCGATTTTTTAAAAAAAGAAGGAGAAAAAAAGCCAAGAGGATATGACATCATATCCTCGAAGGTGGGGGGGAAACAAACAAAAACATTCATGTTGTGTCGTCGTAGGAAAGACACACGAGGTGCTGTTGATGTTAACAAAGTATAAACTTCAAGTCATCTTTATTTACCAAATATATCCAGAGCTTTTAAAAAAACAACACAAAAAAACAACAATCAGTTAAAAGTGCAAATATAAACAAGAACTCCTCAAAAATAACCTTTTCTCTGTTTGTTTGTTTGTTTGTTTCTAACTATCTCGGGGCTCGAGCTGCTCTAGTCTGCTCCGTGGTCTCTTCTGCTCGTCCTTCCTGTCTCACCTCTCCTTCCTGTCTCACCCCTCCTCCCCGCCTGTCTCGTCTCTCCTTCCTTCCTGTCTCACCTCTCCTTCCCGCCTGTCTCGCCTCTCCTTCCTTCCTGTCTCACCCCTCCTTCCCGCTTGTCTCACCACTCCTTCCTTCCTATCTCACCCCTCCTCCCCGCCTGTCTTGCCTCTCCTTCCTTCCTGTCTCACCCCTCCTTCCCGCCTGTCTCGCCTCTCCTTCGCGCCTGTCTCGCCCCTCCTGCCCGTCTCACCTCTCCTGCCTGTCTTGCCCCTCCTGACTGTCTCACCCTTCCCGTCTGTCTGTCTCGCCTCTCCTTTCTGTCTCATCTCTCCCGCATGTCTCGCCCCTCCTGCCTGTCTCACCTCTCCCGCCTGTCTCGCCCCTCCTGCCTGTCTCACCCCCCCTTGCCTGTCTCGCCTCTCGTTTCTTGCGCTTTCCGCTCCGTTTCAAAGAGCAGCGAGCTGGAGGGTCGGAGCGCGCCGCCGTGAGACAGCGAGCTCCGCCTCCTCACGTCGCCATCCAAAGCACAATCTGCCGTTTGTTTGTTTGTTTGTTTCTGTTGTTGTTTTTGTTTTGTTTGTTTTTTTGTTTTTTTGAGCGCCGGGCCCGGCCGCTTCAGAGAACGCGTCTCACCTTCCTCCGGTCTTGAAGATGAGGTCGGCGTTGGGAGCGCCTTTCGGGTGCTGGTAGCGAGGCCGGCGCTCCCGGTTGGTGTTGGCCGGAGCCGGACGCTGCGCGAGGGACTGCATCATCTCTGTGGTGGGACAGTTAACAAGGGTCACTTTTACGCATCACAATATCTGAAAACAACAACAACAACAACAACTAAAAAGGTTTTATATCGAAATGAACATCATCGCAAATGTTTCCACTGAGAAATCCGTCATCGAGGTGAACGTTGACGGCGCGTTCAAGCTCCACTCTGTAAAAATGAGTACTGCGTGAAGCTAAATTGTGTTGAAATGTAGTTTTTGGCCACGAAAATGACTTTTCACAGCAACATAAAGTAAATAGATTTAAAGTGACGCGCTTCACACATGTGGGACTGGCGGAGCTTCTTTCGGCCGCGATTGACCTCCGACCTCGAGCGTGAAACACTGACCCTGGTAGTCCTCCTGCTCCTGCCGCTCGTTGATGTCCAGCGTGAGCTTCTTCATCTTCATGCGCTCCTCCTGCTCGGCCTGCTGCTGGTTGAAGTGGTTCGCCACCAGGTGGGAGGACAGCGGCACGTTCAGGATCTTGTACTGTCGGCCAGAAACAACAACAATTACAGAAAATAAACACGCAAGGCAGCTTATTATTATATTCTATTTATTTTATATATTGTGCATTTTCCTTATTAGGGTCCTTGTGACGACTTCGAGGAATGTTGCCCTTTTGGGGACTTTATCATGTCCAAAAATGTGTCACGGATGTCCACTTGAACCTGCTCTACAAAAAAAGTCAATGGTGGCCATCAAATGCGCCTAAATAGATTTTCCGCCATTTTGAATTTGGTAAAAACACGTGTTTTTTTTTCATTTTCTCCTAAACGCCGTGTCCGATTCGTACAAAACTTTCTGTGGTTCATTATTTTGAAAAAAGAAAAAAAAAGCTTGTTAATAGCTCATTGTGTTTAGAAGATATGGACCAATGAACATCTAAGGGGGGTGGCCT
>NC_046988.1:14937908-14992908 GCF_009769545.1 Cyclopterus lumpus
ACCTGGAAGTAGATGAGGAAACAGTCCAGCTTCCTCTTGCTGGAGCCGCGGTCAAAGTACTGGCCGCAGGTGTCGAGCACCGTGCAGACGAGGCGGATGCGGAACAGGTGCTCCGGCGGGTCGAGGGCGCTCGGGCTGCCGTCCTGGTTGATCCCGAAGGAGATGAAGGAGAAGAGGGTGCGGAAGATGACGGCGGACTCCACCATGCGGTAGTTGTAGAGCTCGCCGAGGAACTTGCCGCTGCTGATCCGCCGCTGGTTGAACTTGGGCTGGTTGACCTGGGGAGGAGGGAGGAGGGAGGAAGGGAGGAAGGGAGGAGGGAGGAGGTAGGAGGAAGAAGGGCGGAAGGGAGGAAGGGAGGAGGGAGGAGGAAGAAGGGCGGAAGGGAGGAAGGGAGGAGGGAGGAGGGAGGAGGGAGGAGGAAGAAGGGAGGAAGGGAGAAAGGGAGGAAGGGAGGAGGGAGAAAGGAGGAAGGAGGAAGGGAGGAGGGAGGAAGGGAGGAAGGGAGGAGGGAGGAGGTAGGAGGAAGGAGGAAGGGAGGAAGGGAGGAGGGAGGAGGGAGGAGGGAGGAAGGGAGGATGGAGGAAGGGAGGAGGGAGGAAGGGAGGAAAGGAGGATGGAGGAAGGGAGGAGGGAGGAGGAAGAAGGGAGGAGGGAGGAGGAGGAAGAAGGGAGGAGGGAGGAAGGGAGGATGGAGGAAGGGAGGAGGGAGGAAGGGAGGAAAGGAGGATGGAAGAAGGGCGGAAGGGAGGAAGGGAGGAGGGAGGCAGGAGGAGGTAGGAAGAAGAAGGGAGGAAGGGAGGAGGTAGGAGGAAGAAGGGCGGAAGGGAGGAGGGAGGCAGGAGGAGGTAGGAGGAAGAAGGGAGGAAGGGAGGAGGGAGGAAGGGAGGAAGGGAGGAGGGAGGAGGTAGGAGGAAGAAGGGCGGAAGGGAGGAAGGGAGGAGGGAGGAGGAAGAAGGGCGGAGGAAGAAGGGAGGAAGGGAGAAAGGGAGGAAGGGAGGAGGGAGAAAGGAGGAAGGAGGAAGGGAGGAGGGAGGAAGGGAGGAAGGGAGGAGGGAGGAGGTAGGAGGAAGGAGGAAGGGAGGAAGGGAGGAGGGAGGAGGGAGGAGGGAGGAAGGGAGGATGGAGGAAGGGAGGAGGGAGGAAGGGAGGAAAGGAGGATGGAGGAAGGGAGGAGGGAGGAGGAAGAAGGGAGGAGGGAGGAGGAGGAAGAAGGGAGGAGGGAGGAAGGGAGGATGGAGGAAGGGAGGAGGGAGGAAGGGAGGAAAGGAGGATGGAAGAAGGGCGGAAGGGAGGAAGGGAGGAGGGAGGCAGGAGGAGGTAGGAAGAAGAAGGGAGGAAGGGAGGAGGTAGGAGGAAGAAGGGCGGAAGGGAGGAGGGAGGCAGGAGGAGGTAGGAGGAAGAAGGGAGGAAGGGAGGAGGGAGGAAGGGAGGAAGGGAGGAAGGGAGGAGGGAGGAGGTAGGAGGAAGAAGGGCGGAAGGGAGGAAGGGAGGAGGGAGGAGGAAGAAGGGCGGAAGGGAGGAAGGGAGGAGGGAGGAGGGAGGAGGGAGGAGGAAGAAGGGAGGAAGGGAGAAAGGGAGGAAGGGAGGAGGGAGAAAGGAGGAAGGAGGAAGGGAGGAGGGAGGGAGGGAGGAAGGGAGGAAGGGAGGAGGGAGGAGGTAGGAGGAAGGAGGAAGGGAGGAAGGGAGGAGGGAGGAGGGAGGAGGGAGGAAGGGAGGATGGAGGAAGGGAGGAGGGAGGAAGGGAGGAAAGGAGGATGGAGGAAGGGAGGAGGGAGGAGGAAGAAGGGAGGAGGGAGGAGGAGGAAGAAGGGAGGAGGGAGGAAGGGAGGATGGAGGAAGGGAGGAGGGAGGAAGGGAGGAAAGGAGGATGGAAGAAGGGCGGAAGGGAGGAAGGGAGGAGGGAGGCAGGAGGAGGTAGGAAGAAGAAGGGAGGAAGGGAGGAGGTAGGAGGAAGAAGGGCGGAAGGGAGGAGGGAGGCAGGAGGAGGTAGGAGGAAGAAGGGAGGAAGGGAGGAGGGAGGAAGGGAGAAAGGGAGGACGGAGGAAGGGAGGAGGGAGGAGGGAGGAAGGAGGAAGGGAGGATGGAGGAAGGGAGGAGGTAGGAGGAAGAAGGGCGGAAGGGAGGAGGGAGGTAGGAGGTAGGAGGAAGAAGGGAGGAAGGGAGGAGGGAGGAAGGGAGGAAGGGAGGATGGGAGGAAGGGAGGGAGGGAGGAGGGGAGGGGGGGAGGGAGGAGGGAGGAAGGGAGGAAGGAGGAGGTAGGAGGAAGAAGGGAGGAAGGGAGGAGGGAGGAGGGAGGAAGGGAGGAAGGGAGAAAGGGAGGATTTTTAAAAAGAAAGAAATCTTCTTCCTTTATTTTTTCTGATGTTTGGTATGTAAAATAATAATAATAATAATAATAATAATAATAAAGAAATCTTCCTCCTCATTTATTCCCCTTTAAGTTCGGCACTAAAACTCTTTCTGTATAAAAACACTTTTTGGGGGAATTTATTTCTTTTCTTGTGGACATTTTATTTTCTGTGTTTTAAATGAACAGAAAACGTTCTGAAAATCCAGCTTCTTATGTAAGTTTTTAAATAAAAAGCTTTAAAAAGTTGGAGTTATCCTACTTTGCTTATTGCTATTCCAAATACAAAACCAATAAGAACCATTTCTGGATCACTGAAGCCTCGTTTTCTTTCCACACGTGAAGATTCAAACCCTGTGAAACCGGTACGTGAAGATCAGGTCTCATCTCGTAACGACAGCGAGGACTTCCTCATCGCTCATCGTCTTCCCCGTCACCGTATTCAGCATTGCGACATCTCCTCCTCACCTCCATGCCCAGCCGGATGTCCTCCAGGACCCCGTCCACCACGTGGATGCCCACGTCCTCCTGGTAGGCCACCAGGCCGGCCAGCAGGTTGGCCACGCAGTGGATGCTGTTGTACTTGACGTTCCAGATGTTCACCATGCAGCAGATGAGGTAGCTCTTCACCTCGGGGTCCTGCCAGGGCAGCTTGCGCATCTGCCTGAGCACCTTCTCCGTGGTGACCTTGGACAGGTCCTTGTAGAGCAGCTTGCGGATGTACTCGTGCAGCGGCGGCCTCTTCTTCCTCACCGTCTTCTCCATGGGCGGCGGGTTGCAGTAGTAGTAGGCGTTCTCCACCATCGTCACGTAGCGGGCGTCCAGATGCTGCGCCTGCTTCTTACGCATCATTTGCTCCTGAGAGGAGAAAAATACATCAGCTGGTTTACGACTCCTGGATCAGTTCTTTCAGCGTCACGGCCGATGTTCAGAAAGTTGGAGGAGGACGGCGGTTCGGGGCACTTTGGTGGGAAGTTGCTCGTCTGGTTTTCGGGTTTTCACTCACCAGCAGGACGCTGGTGCGCAGGTGAGACTCGGGGGAGCGGAAGAGGAAGCGGCCGCAGGTCTCCAGCAGCGTGCAGGCCATCTCGATGTGGTGATGGGTGAAGTCAGACAGCAGCATCTGTTGGGACACACACACACACACGCGTTATATTATTATTAGTAGTATTATTTCATTAAATAAAAAGCCTCCGATCTCACCTTGAGACAATGGAGCGAGTCGGTTTTTGAGAACATCTTGAACTTGGCCAGTTCCCCGATGAACCGGACCGTCTTGTTTTTGGTCTCGATGTTGATCTGGTCCTTCTTCCGAATCTACAGCGCAAACAAACGGGACTTTTTCCAAATCGTAACGTTGTAGAAGTGGAACATGAACACATTAGTTTCGGTCCACCGCGTGAAGCTCGACAACGGGGGACCTACGTGGAAGCGGAAGTCTCCCTTCAGCATGGAGCAGAGGTCCTCGGCCACGTCCGACATGCACGGGTGAAGAGTCGCCACCAGGCGAGAGTAGAAGGGCAGGAGATCCAACCTGCAACAGCAG
This sequence comes from Cyclopterus lumpus, assembly GCF_009769545.1. Taxonomy (NCBI): domain Eukaryota; kingdom Metazoa; phylum Chordata; class Actinopteri; order Perciformes; family Cyclopteridae; genus Cyclopterus; species Cyclopterus lumpus. The sequence goes on from NC_046988.1 coordinate 14,941,805, forward strand.
AACGAGCCTTCAGACTGTAGAAACTGTGGTGGTGGCGCCCCCTGGTGGTGCACCAGTATTATATATATATATATATATATATATATATATATATTTCTTATCGACCATAAAACCCATTAATTACCCATCTATTAACAAGTATCGTTTTGTGGGCATTTTCCTCTGAGTGGCAATAAATCACATCAATGGGCCCCACACACACACACACACACAATCTATTATTGGACCACAGTTAGCTGCTAAATGCTCCACTGTGGCTTCATCAAAACAATGAGCTGAAAGAGGTCAAAACGCTCCTCCTCCTTTTCGTCTCAGGTGCTCAGCTCTACCTCTGCCTGGGCACGGTGAAGAGAGCCCGGACCAGCTTCCTCCTGTTGGACTTGGTGTTCATGTTCATGCAGAAGTCCATGGCGGCCTGCAGGAGGAGAGTCAAAACACACGAGATCGCACCAACCGGCCGATGTATTCACATCATTGTGTCCGCATGGAACCATCAACACACGCGTGGCGCGTCGTCACCTTGTCGATGAGGTCTCTGTTGACGCAGTTGGGGAGCTGCTGGATGAAGGCGTCCACGATCAGCTTCAAGTGGGACCCGGTGTTGGCCTCTTCGTCCTCTTGTTCTACAGAAATGTTTTTTTTTTTTTAAAAAGGTTTATTCGCGGTGCAAAAGGAAGCGCGTTTAACGAGCGGCGCTGGTGGAAGAGGCTCGTGCTCACCTTGCTCGTCCAGCAGCTTCTTGGCCAGCTCTTCGCTCTCGGCCTCGTCGGGTCCCTCCAGCTCCAGAGGTTCATCTGCGATGTCCAGAGCCTCCAGCTCCAGCTCCAGCTCCTCCGTGGTGGTGGTGGTGCTGGCAGCGTCCTTCGCGTCCTTGTCTGAAGCAGACGACAACAGCAGCACGGTTAAGAACACGAAACAAACAAACAAACAAAACAAAACAACCCCTCATCCGTCCGTCAGAACGCACCTTTGGCCTCCTCCTTGTCTTTGCCCTTCTCGTTGTCCTTGAAGAGGATGGCGGGGACGAAGGCCTTCAGGTCCACCAGGTTCTCGTAGAAGTTGCGGGCGTCTTCGTCCTCCCAGATGCCCCCCTCCAGGTCGTACTCGCCGGGCTTCCCGGGCGTGAAGATGTCAATGCCGGGGCCGTGCTCTGGGGGAGAGAGAAGACGACGTTACACGCGGGGAATAAAAATACTAAACTGTCGCGTCCTCGAGTTAACCGGGACACGCACCCTCCTGCACGGACTTGTCCTGAGGCAGCTCGGGCATGTTCTCGTCCAGCAGGTCGGCCAGAGACTGAGTGTTGGCCAGCAGCTTCTGGTAGGAAGTGGCGGACTCTTCGTACTGCTTGTGGCGGTCCTCGCTCAGCTCCCCTTTGGAATGGAGGATCCGCCTGGAGGAGGAGGAGGAGGAGGAGGAGAGAACGTCAGCGACAAAAAGCCACCGGGGAGCACCGAAGCTCACGTTTGCAAGAGCGTGCAAATGACGTCATCGCGGCCGGCGAGCACCTCTGAATCTTTGCAACTTGGCGTCAGCGATCACAGTAGTAAAAAAAAAATAAAAAATCACTATTTACACGTCTGAGGATTAAAGAAAGACGGACAATTTGCTTTAGAATCAGGAGGTCTTAAAAATCTACATTAGAGTAAATATTTCGCAGCTGTTTAGAGGATATTAACTTTGATTCTTTATAATAGAGGCAGTAAAGTAATCCATGAATATGAGATGTGAGTTTACAGATAATTAAAAAGCTGGTTTCTGGCTGTTTTCAGTTCATATCTCGGAGTTATAACTCGCCTGTTCTGCCTCTCGGTGTTCTGCAGCTCGCGGTGGTCCTTCTTCAGGTGCTTGGTGAGCGAGGTGAAGTACTCCCGCAGGAGGTTCTGGAAGGGCTGCTGCTTCTCGATGGTGATGATCTCGCTCGGCGGGAAGCCCAGGCCGAACTTGTCCGTGGCCGCTTTCACCTTGCGGGGCGTCAGGCCGGCGATGTCGTCGCCGCAGTGCTTGCAGAAGCTGATGACCACCGACACGTGGGTGTGCGTGTCGCGGTCCGACCCGATGATGCTCTTCAGCTGCTCGTAAATCAGCGACAGCCCCTCCTTGTCCGTGAAGAGGCCGACGATGGTGAGCTCGGCGATGAAGCGCAGGTCGGTGCGCAGCTTGCTCACGTTGGGCGACTTGTCCTCCTTGCGGGCCTCGAAGTGCTTCTTCCACGCCTGCAGCAGCAGCGGGGCGAACTCGGTGTAGCGCTGGTGGAAGAGCGAGCAGAGGTGGACGGCGCAGCCCACGTCGGAGATCTTCAGCTTGGCCTCCACGACGGAGCTCACGGCCTCGCCGATGTACTTGCTGAGGTTCAGCGAGCCGAAGTCGTGGGAGAGCGAGTCGCGCTGCTGCTCGGTGAGCGTGCGCAGCTTCTTGACGAAGGCCGTGTTCTTCTTCAGGCTGGAGTCCAGGCGGCTGAAGAAGGCCTCCTCGGGCCGGCCCTCTTGGGCGTTCTGGTTCCTGCTGCGGAGTTCCTTCCTGCACTGGTTGCGCTCCCAGGCCTCCTGGTGCAGCTGGTGGCCCTCCTCCTTTTCCCTGGAGAGGCAAAATGGAGACGGGGACACGATGAAGACAACAGCGAAGGAGAGGGCACTCGGGTTCGGCTCTTTAAAAGTGGAATTGAAGCATAAAGCTGACACATTGCAACCGTAAATACATAATTTACTTTTGCGTCCTGGTTTTTAAACGCTGTCAAACATTAACAACGTATAGAAGTGTGCCTGTATGCTCTTTGCATCTTCTTCTGACTTCAGTGTTCAAAACTCCACGTGGGGGTCTAATAATGTTACAAGATATATAGAGAGAAAAAAGCAATATTAATGCTTTTGTCTGTCCTATTGTTCTATTTGGGATAGCTAAGTTGACATGGAGTCTGTGGGCCGACACTCACTTTTCTTCCATATAATTGTTAATATTTTGGCAGATTTGCACCATGAACAGTAATAACAAATGAGCTGTTAGCAACAGGAAACTAACAGGTACATCTTCTATGATTTCTAAGCAGCTTTATGGCTTTTCATCCACACATATTGATCCAGATGTTTATCTTACTTCAGGAGAGCTGCCTCCTCCTCGCGTTGTCTTTTGGCCTCCTCCTCTTGAAGCCTCCTCTCCTCCTCCTCCTGCTGCCTCTTCTCCTCCTCCTCTTTCTTCTTCTGCTCCTCCTCCGCTTTTTGTTTTTCCTCCTCTTTCTTCCTGCGCTCCTTTTCCTCCCTCTTCTTCTTCTCCTCCTCCATGCGCTTCCTCTTCTCCTCCTTGCTGCCGTCTTTTTTGCCGCTCATCTTGGCCTCGTCCTTGGCTTTGTCTCGGGCGGACAGCGGCCTTCTGTCCCCATCTCGCTCCTTCTCCTTCTCCTTCTCCTTCTCCTTGTCCTTGTTGGTGAAGGTGCAAACGTCTTTCTCGTCCATGTTTAGTGAGCGCTTGCGTTCAGCAGGCATACTGAGGAAAGACCACAATAAACAGGTTGTTTACGAATGCTCTGATCTGATCTTTTGCACAATAGAAAACCCTTTGAAACCTTTTTTTTATTTTTTAAAACCCAAACTATGAATGTGGATGGAAATGTCCCGTGTTGAATTTGGACAACGTGAACCAAAAAGTTTATCATTTGTGTCATCTCATGTTTCTTTCCAATCTTTTATATTTTGATAAAAAATAACAAGGAAATGCAGACGCAACTCCAGAATCGTTTGGATATCTTTTTCCTGCAGCAAACAACATTATTATGTATTTTGTACTTCTGAAAAACACCTTTAAAATATTGGTAAATTGTGTTCAATTAAAATGTAATAATTATGAGAAGTAGCAATTTAAATGTGTGACTTCAAGTGAATATTTTCTTTCTTCGACATGTTGTTATTATTATAAAATTGTCATATATTCTTTTTTAAAAAGGGGGTAAATATTGGACTTTTTTTACTCCACTTCATCCGTCTGACAGCTTTCAGAGAACAGTTGTTCATCCCAATCCTGTCCAGTGAAAACCTCGTATCTCCAGATGTGTTGATGAATGTTTTTAATAAACTGAAGGAGGAAATGTTCCTTTATGTGTTGAGAAAACTCCCAATTTCAAGCTAAATAAACGACTTAAAATCCTCTTGCATAAGCTGAAATTTTAGAAATAAGATGATTAAACCAACCAATAGTATATAAAAAAGGAGTTAAAAATGCAAAACACATTAATGCAGCAGTAATATAAATAACAGAGAATAATAATAATAAAACACATTTTACGACACAATACTTCTACTTGGAAGTACTTTAACTCCATTTAACTGATAATACTTAAATACTTTTTTGAATGCAGCACTTTTACCTTTTAGTGGAGCATTTAGTGGAGTTGCATTAGTACTTTTACATGAAAGTAAAGCAGGTTAAACGAACAGAATCAGAACAACAACAACAACATTCAGGTAAAAGCAACCGCCTGACACGGTTAGCCACCTAGCTTAGCTGCACTGTGCTGGTTAGGAAGATGACGTCAGCTCGCTTTAATGTTAATGGCGGCGTTAAACTGACAGCTGGTGTTTGTTCAGTCCTTGTGGAGGAAGCTTTAAATAACATACTTCATAAATAGATGTTTAATTGTTCTCGTGCGCGTGTAAATATCGTCGGAATGTGAAAAGGTTTACCTGCTAACTGTAGCATAACAAACATCGGTCGTTAGCGTTGGTTTCCGTGTGAACCGCGGAAGGACCCCGCGTGTTGGTTCTACAAATTATGCCTTACTGAAAATATCGACATTAATTTACACTACGTTGCATTTTGGCAGGTTTTACGAATTTACACCATGACTTTGTATATAGTTGCAATAGTCTTTAATTTATGAATATCTTTTGTATTTTAGTACTTTAAAATGTGATTTAAAAATGTGTCATATCGACAGGCAACGCTTTGGGCAGCTACTCGTGATACAGTAGTCTGCGAAGCAGACGTTTCCGTTTATTTATTATTTTGGCCACGTGAGGGCAGAGCAACGTGTTCTAAACACAAAGATGTATACTTTTCACAAACAATTGTAAAGTACAAATCCATAATTGTGTCGAGGTACAACCTGGTTTGGATGCTTTAAAAATTAAATGTATATAAATCACAAATTAATGAGTATTTATTTTTATTTTTACAATTAGACAATATAAAATATGGCAAATTAGATCTGAGTGGTTGTAGAGTAGGAATACTTCCCCACAAATAAAAGTACTGCATTGAAAAGGTCACTTAAGTAAAAGGTTAAGAATAATCAGGAGAATGTACTTAAAGTGTTACAAAATAAATAAAAGCACTCAACGTAGAAAAAAAGCAATAAATTATTAAATGTTTTACCAAAGCAACAAATCCTCATATTTGTGACGTTGGAACCAGAAATCTTTTTAAATCTTTTTTTTGCACAAAGAATGACGTAAATTATCTATATAACTATTACATTTCTGTATGTTATCTAGTAATTATTTCAGTTATTTATTTATGGCAAAATTCAATGTTATTTTACAAACTGTTTTAATTGTAAAAATAGTAAAGTAACGGAAACTGTTCCATGAATGTATTGGAGTAAAAGTTTAAAAATTGCATGAAAAGAGAAAACTCAAGTAAAGTACAAGTATCTAAAATGTCTCCTTAGTGTACTCGAGTACACACACATTCCACTACTGATGACCGGTTTATACAATTAACACACATAGTAATGCAGTGATGGGAAGTATGCCTTCATACAAGAAAGGACATATTTCAGGTACTAGTATTTTACTTGAATGTTTCCATTTTTATACAGAAAACGTGACATAATCTGATTGTATTAAAGTGCAGATAGAATATATACAATTTGCTGTAAATAAGGAAATGCAACTCATACATAAAATACTTTACTAATAATAATCCATTAGTTAAAAATATATATTTATATTTAATATATTATATTTAACATATATTTATATTGATTTAATATATTATATTTAATTTATATTTAATATATTATATTTAACATATATTTATATTGATTTAATATATTATATTTAATTTATATTTAATATATTATATTTAATACATATATATGTAGTATAAGTATACAATTTTTCTGCATTATGAATTATGTACATTTGCTATGCAGGACTTATATTGGAGTATTGCTATTTCTATAGAAGATAATATGTGAATACTTCCTCCACCACTGATTCTATGTACCAGGAGTAGAGTTTAAAGTATTAACATCCAGGATTTAAAAACCAAATTGGGGAATGTACCTCCAACTCAACCACTTCCTGCTCCAGTGGTCTAATTTATTTTAAGTGGTGAATCGAAAACAAACCTGAAATGTGAGTGAAATGAATTTTAAACCTTCAGAGGAAACAGAACGTTCTTTCACAGAAGAGCTCGGCGAGTATTTCTAAACACAATCTTTCCTCTGATTGGTTCATCTGAGAGCTCCTCTGTGTGTGTGCGTGCGTGTGTGTGTGTGTGTGTGTGAACAAGGGTTGCTGTTGTAGCTTTATTGACACAGTGTCAATGACACACATGTACTCACACAAGGTCCTGAAAGAGCTTTTCACAGGAACACTTTAAAGTAAAGAGAACCACGTTCTTGCAAAACAAACTTAATATACCAAAGTACTTGTACTTTAACTGAGTATTTTCATTCTCAGAGGGAAATATAACTCCGACAGCTATTGTTGTTGATTATTTACATAAAAAGATTTTTAAAAAACAGCCGTAAAGTCATTAAATCAGTTTTTATTCAGCAGTGAGAAATCAAAATGTAACTTTGTGACAAAAAACTGCTACAAATAAAAGAAAAGCATAAATTAAAAAGGAACACTGAATGAAACCAAACTATAAAAGTGAAATACTGTTGAATTTAAACGAGTTTAAATCTAGAAAAAGAAGAAAAAAAACACACAATTAAATCGGTGAAAAGGTTGTGAAGCAACGTTGCTGGTTTCTGTGGTTCATCAGGATGAAGTTCTCACCAACATCTGAAACATGAGTCCAGTTGAAAGAAAAAATTTTCTTTGGTGAACTGTGACGAATAAACATCAAAAAGAACCATAAATCATCTTTCGATGACATTTAAAACAAACGCAAGTCTATTTTGATGCTTTTTAAAAAAATGTATTCCAACACTTTATTTACATTAAAAGCAACAAAATAAATTCCCATGTTGAGTGAATTTATTTTCTGACACTTAAAGAGAAAAGAAGTTAATTTAAAAAAAATAAATGTATGAAACATTGTGAAATCTTCTCGGCTCGTGGGACTTTTTTCTCTCTATCTTTTATAAATCTTTATTAAAATAAATGTCCCAAAGAAGAAAAGGTCTGGGGGAAGTAAACAACAACAACAACAACAACAATACAGCAGTCAGCTTTTGATTGTAAATGTGATTTTTGTACTTTGGCTCAAAAGTGTTTATTAAACATTTGTGGGAAATACTGTTCGATTGGTTTTCAGGTGTCTTTTTGTCTTCGTTAAAAAAAGTGAGTTTTTGTGGGAATAAAAATGGTTAAAAACAAAGATGGCCGTGTCTGATTCGCCCTCAAAAGACATAAACATCAGTGTCGTTGAGCAAAGATGAGATGAAATGTTAAAATGTCCGGAGAACGCAATGAAAAAAAAAAAAAATCTCCAGAAAAAAAATACTCATAAGATTAAAAAAATACATATAAAGAGGTCTCTGCAGTCGGCGGCCAATGGCCGGAGTCTGTGCAGTTGATTGACAGGCGAATCGGCCTATGGTCTTTGAGCCAGGCGGCTCTTCCCCTCCTCCTGCTCGGCCAGCTTGAAGTGAGTGTACGACAGGATGCCGGCCAGAGTGCAGAGGATCCCCAGGGCCTGAGGGTGAGACGGGGAAGACAGACAGACAGGTGGTCGTGTTGTTGGAGCCACAAGGTTGTCGGTTTGAATCCGCTTGAGCGAACCCGAAGACTCACCTGGTTGAGGGACAGCGGGTCGTGGAAGAGCAGGTATCCTCCCACCAGAGTGATGCAGAACTTGAAATGACCGAACATGTTGTAGCTGCAAAGTGGAGTCAGGAGAACAACGACGTACCGAGACCCCCTCGAGACTACCAAGACCCGGAGACCCCCTCGAGAGGCATCCGAGACTACCAAGACCCAGAGACCCCCTCGAGAGGCATCCGAGACTGCCAAGACCCAGAGACCCCCTCGAGAGGCATCCGAGCCATCCGAGACTACCAAGACCCGGAGACCTCCTCGAGAGGCATCCGAGACTACCAAGACCCGGAGACCCCCTCGAGAGGCATCCGAGACTACCAAGACCCGGAGACCCCCTCGAGAGGCATCAGAGACTACCAAGACCCAGAGACCCCCTCGAGAGGCATCCGAGACTGCCAAGACCCAGAGACCCCCTCGAGAGGCATCCGAGCCATCCGAGACTACCAAGACCCGGAGACCCCCTCGAGAGGCATCCGAGACTACCAAGACCCAGAGACCCCCTCGAGAGGCATCCGAGACTGCCAAGACCCGGAGACCCCCTCGAGAGGCATCCGAGACTACTAAGACCCAGAGACCCCCTCGAGAGGCATCCGAGACTACCAAGACCAGAGACCAGAGAAACCATCAAACCTCCCCAAGAAACCATCAAGGCTCTCGCCGGTGCAGAGGAATTAAAAACAAAAGCCCCTAAACTCTAAAGAACACCAGAATCCTTCACAGAGAAAATCAAAGACCTCCTAAAAGAGACCAGAAACGCCCCCCAAGAAACCTTCCAACCTCAAGACCCCCTCAAGAACACCAGCAATCTTCTCCAGAAGTTCTCTCCCTTAAACCCCCCTTAAAAAGGAGACCAGAAGAACTTCCCAAGGACCCCTTAAATCCCCCCGTAACCTCTTCTAGAAGGCCTCACGCCTGCCCAAAAGGAGCTGGACCCCCATCACCCTTCAGACCCCCCCCCCCCCCCTCGTATGTATATTTGAGGATACGTGACAGCCGAGGTGTTTCCAATGATCCAGTAGATGGACAGGTTGACCAGGAACGCCACCACGCCCGAGAACAGCACCGTCATCTAGGTACGAGGAGGAGGAGACGGCTGTTACCATAGCAACACGACAATGCAGCACGCAAATACAATTATAATAACGTGTGTGTGTGTGTGTGTGTGTGTGTGATGTTGAGACCAGAGCAGGAAGAGACCAGGGTCCAAAGATTCCATGGTCTCCAGTCAGCGGCTCAAACAGAGGAACCACACAGAGCAGGAAGCCCGAGGACAGAGGAGCCTGAGGACGCACGTCATATATTAATACACACTATACAGTATTAATATGAACATACTATTAGTCACAGAAATAATATAAACATACTATTAAAATATACACATACTATTACAGTTTGAATATACACCTACTATAATAATATGAACACACTATAACTTGATTTGTATACATTTAGACACATTTAGAGCGCTGCAGCAAGTCCCAAAATGAACAAGTCCCAAATAAAGACGAGTCTAGACCAGCAAGTCAAGACCAGCGAGTCAAGACCAGCGAGTCAAGACCAGCGAGTCTAGACCAGCGAGTCAAGACCAGCGAGTCTAGACCAGCGAGTCAAGACCAGCGAGTCAAGACCAGCAAGTCAAGACCAGCGAGTCAAGACCAGCGAGTCAAGACCAGCGAGTCAAGACCAGCGAGTCAAGACCAGCAAGTCAAGACCAGCGAGTCAAGACCAGCGAGTCAAGACCAGCGAGTCAAGACCAGCTGATAAGACTCCACCAGGAGATATTACGCAAGCTGCTGAGTGACCTTTGTCCTCATAGCATCACATGATGAGTCCTACCTGGTAGTACAGCAGCTGCATAGAGTTCACCTGGAGCTCATGTTGTTTAGCCCCCACCCACTGAGACACACAGGGAGACAGACATGTATTTTTTATAAATTATTATTATTATATAATTAATAATAATATTATAATAATTATTATAAATTAATATATTATATTATATGATTAATAATAATAATAATAATATATATATATATATATATTATTATATATATATAATAATAATATTATGTATATTATTATATTATATATTAATAATATTAATATTAATAACATATATAATAATATATATAATAATAATAATATTATTATATATATTATTATATTATATAATTAATAATAATATATATTATATATAATAATAATATTATGATTTTAAATTATTATTATTATTATTATTTTCATAATTTGTGTTGATTTTACAGAACCAACGTTGTCTTTTTGTGTGTGTATTTACTCACCACTTGGTAAAGCGACGTCACCAGAACCCCCAGCGACGCGAACACGGTGCCCAGCAGGTTGAACCTCACGTCGAAGTACGAGTTCAACAGCACCCCCAACGTGATTGGCACCTGGAGACAAAGACAGGGGGCGGGATTACAAGAAGACAGGGGGCGGGATTACAAGAAGACAGGGGGCGGGATTACAGAAGACAGGGGGCGGGATTACAAGAAGACAGGGGGCGGGATTACAGAAGACAGGGGGCGGGATTACAAGAAGACAGGGGGCGGGATTACAGAAGACAGGGGGCGGGATTACAAGAAGAACTTTTAGAGGCCCGGCGGCTCTCGTCCAGATTCGCTCACCAGCGTGAGCTTAATCTTGGTGGAGAAGGTCTTCTTGTAGTAGGCGGTCTGGATGAGGATGATGACGGGCGTGGTCATGGCCTTGGCCAGCTGGTACGTGCCTATGGAGTTGTTCTGCAGCGAAAGGTTGGTGAAGGCCACGAACCCGCAGAAGCTCAGCGCCAGCCACACGATCCGGCGAACCGGGAGGCTCTTAGGGGCGAAGATGTCCATCTTCTGGCAGACGTAGAGGCCCAGCCAGGTGACCCCGAAGTGAACGAGGGTCAGCGCCATGTTGGGGAAGCCGTAGCGGACGTAGATCCACTTGTTGATGAAGACGATGCAGATGGAGGACAGCAGGTTGACCAGCAGGCCGGCGGCGATGCGCCGGTTGGCCGACAGGTTGAGGAGCGTCATGGCGTCCCGCCCCAAAGTCCAGCTTTGTTGAACTTAGAGAAGCTAAAACCAGAGAGGGGGAACGAGGGGGAACATGTGAGAACGTGTGGGAACATGTGAGAACGTGTGGGAACGCGTGAGAACGTGTGAGAACGCGTGAGAACGTGTGAGAACGTGTGAGAACGCGTGGGAACGTGTGAGAACGTGCGAGAACGCGCGGGAAGGCGTGAGAACGTGTGAGAACGTGTGAGAACGTGTGAGAACGCGTGGGAACGCGCGGGAAGGCGTGAGAACGCGTGAGAACGCGTGAGAACGCGTGGGAAGGCGTGAGAACGTGTGAGAACGTGTGAGAACGCGTGGGAAGGCATGAGAACGTGTGAGAACGCGTGGGAAGGTGTGAGAACGTGTGAGAACGTGTGAGAACGCGCGAGAACGTGCGAGAACGTGCGAGAACGTGCGAGAACGCGTGAGAACGTGTGAGAACGCGTGAGAAGGCGTGAGAAGGCGTGAGAACGTTTGAGAACGTGTGAGAATGCGCGAGAAAATGTGAGAACGCGTGGGAAGGCGTGAGAACGCGTGGGAAGGCGTGAGAGCGTGTGAGAACGTGTGAGAACGCTTGGGAAGGCGTGAGAACGTGTGAGAACGTGCGAGAACGCGTGGGAAGGCGTGAGAGAACACGTGGGAAGGCGTGAGAACGTTTGAGAACGTGCGAGAATGCGCGAGAACGTGTGAGAACGCGTGGGAAGGCGTGAGAACGCGTGAGAACGTGTGAGAACACGTGGGAAGGCGTGAGAACGTTTGAGAACGTGTGAGAATGCGCGAGAACGTGTGAGAACGCGTGGGAAGGCGTGAGAACGTGTGAGAACGTGTGAGAACGTGTGAGAACGTGTGAGAACGCGTGAGAACGCGTGAGAACGCGTGAGAACGTGTGGGAACGCGTGAGAGCGTGTGAGAACGTGCGAGAACGCGTGGGAAGGCGTGAGAACGTGTGAGAACGTGTGAGAACGCTTGGGAAGGCGTGAGAACGTGTGAGAACGTGTGAGAACGTGTGAGAACGTGCGAGAACGCGTGGGAAGGCGTGAGAACGTGTGAGAACACGTGGGAAGGCGTGAGAACGTTTGAGAACGTGCGAGAATGCGCGAGAACGTGTGAGAACGCGTGGGAAGGCGTGAGAACGCGTGAGAACGTGTGAGAACACGTGGGAAGGCGTGAGAACGTTTGAGAACGTGTGAGAATGCGCGAGAACGTGTGAGAACGCGTGGGAAGGCGTGAGAACGTGTGAGAACGCGTGGGAAGGCGTGAGAACGTGTGAGAACGCTTGGGAAGGCGTGAGAACGTGTGAGAACGTGTGAGAACGTGCGAGAACGCGTGGGAAGGCGTGAGAACGTGTGAGAACACGTGGGAAGGCGTGAGAACGTTTGAGAACGTGCGAGAATGCGCGAGAACGTGTGAGAACGCGTGGGAAGGCGTGAGAACGCGTGAGAACGTGTGAGAACACGTGGGAAGGCGTGAGAACGTTTGAGAACGTGTGAGAATGCGCGAGAACGTGTGAGAACGCGTGGGAAGGCGTGAGAACGTGTGAGAACGTGTGAGAAAGCGTGAGAACCCATGAGAACGTCTTCAACTACGTGTTAATCCTCATGTTACACCAATAATAATTACATATTTTAATGTATCTATGTGCAATATGACGTTCTATTACTTTTTCAATATACTTCTCAATATGACTTCTTACACTTTATTTTTACTCATGTAATCTTTGTTGTTGTAGATAACCTTTTTCTATTTTAGTGTAATACTTAACCTGATTTATTTACATTGCTCTTATTGTTGTTGTGTTCCATTTTACGCCGCCGTCCGTAATATTTCTCGACGCTTAATAGTTTTTTTTATAATTTTTTTTTACTTACAACTTTTTGTTCCGATAATTCTTACAGGAGGTGGTACTTATATACGACAATGCAAAATACTTTTTAGTAAAAGTCGTGCCTTCATAAGTACGTTTGTATTGTCAAATAAATACTCATTTTACAGCAGTCTCACTATTATATGATATTGTTATTGTTTGTGGTGCTTGTTCCTGTTATAGGTGAATGTGTGTAAATACTTCCACTATATTTACAACAAATCACTTTAAAAAGTCAGTTTATGTTCTGATGTTTTGTTATCTAGACTTAACAGTGTGTAAAGTAATATAAATAAATAGTGACATATGCAACATTTAAATCGTATAAAGCATAAAGACTATAATACCCAAAGTGAAGTCTCTCTCTCTCTCTCTCTCTCTCTCTCTCTCTCTCTCTCTCTCTCTCTCTCTCTCTCTCTCTCTCTCTCTCTCTCTCTCTCTCTCTGCCACGCAATAAGTAAAGTTTACCTGGGTCTCCATCTTTCCACGTGTCTCCCTCTCCGCGTCTTCTTCTACCACAAACTGACGCCCCGCCAGTCGGCGTCTCTCTTCGCCGGCCGTCGGAGCTCCAACCCCCGGATTTAAAAGCGCCGAGTCCCCCCGTCACGGTCCCGGTTCATTTCCGTTCCCCTCTCGCGGTTTACGGCCGTTGGTTTCTGGGTTACGAGCCGACCCGTGTGTTCCTGTTTCCTCTGTGCCGTTGAACAATGCGCATGCGTAGCAACAGCGGCCGCTGGCGGACGGGAGGGAGAGTTACACCAAAGATGATCGATAACAACAGATGACTCACTACACACAGGAAACTAGGAACGCTAAATCCAGACGTTAAAACAATTAATACAATTCTGATATCATAGTTACTATAACAACAGCTGTTTCTTGTATGATGTAAACATTAATATGATATTTAATCTGTATTATTGCATTGCATGTTTATAAATGATCTCTTTGTAACTATTATATATATTATTTTTATGTTGACTTTGTAACATCTGTCTAGTAATTATCAATGAAAAATAGCCTCTGAGTGATTTACAACAATAGGGATCTCCAATTGTTAATTTTTTATTGTTTTATTTTTCTTATAGTGTATTATTGTCCGTATATATTATTATATATTATATGTGTAATTATCACTATTTTACTTAATCGTTAAAGTACATTTGCTTGTGTCTTCTGTAATGTATTTTTAATGTCCCTCTCTTTTAAAGACATTTTGTTATGTGTGGGGCCCTCATTAATAATGGACACAATAACAGGAACTGGACATTGACCAGATTTTCTTATGGTAGTGAACATATAGGTGTATTTCAACTTCACAATACAAATTCTACTTATGTGCATTATTTATTATTGTCACTTCCCACTGAGGACAACCCTTCCCACAATGGTTCTCTCTGAGCATCATCTCTGCCTAAACCGTCCTGACCTTGAACCAGAAGACAGAGCGTGGAGTTATCATCATGTAGCTGCACCACAAACTTATTTGACATAAAGTAAATAGAAGCTCAAACCAGTTATTCTGTCCTACACGTTGTTTCTATAACGCTTGAATTGACAAACACTCTTTGACTGGCGCGAGGACCCAAAGACGTCGGATTAAAGATAATTTTCTCATAAGATCATAATCATTTTCTTTCCATTCGAAAGAAGTTACATTCAAATCAAATCGCTACGTCCTTTGACTGCAACCCAAACAAAAGACCAGTAGATGGTGCTGAACGCCCTTAAACGAGTGTTCCACAACACACACACACACACATACACACACACACACATACACGCACAAACATATCTGTGGATACAGATTTTAAAGAGAAATTGGTAGAGTAACATGTTGCATGTCGAGACCTTATGATACCATGATGTGTCTTCTTTCATGACATAGTGCAGTACTAGTGCAGTAAGTACTAGTGCAGTACTAGTGCAGTAAGTACTAGTGCAGTACGTACTAGTGCAGTAAGTACTAGTGCAGTAAGTACTAGTGCAGTACTAGTGCAGTAAGTACTAGTGCAGTAAGTACTAGTGCAGTACTAGTGCAGTACGTACTAATGCAGTAAGTACTAGTGCAGTAAGTACTAGTGCAGTACTAGTGCAGTAAGTACTAGTGCAGTACTAGTGCAGTAAGTACTAGTGCAGTAAGTACTAGTGCAGTAAGTACTAGTGCAGTACTAGTGCAGTACTAGTGCAGTAAGTACTAGTGCAGTAAGTACTAGTGCAGTACGTACTAGTGCAGTAAGTACTAGTGCAGTAAGTACTAGTGCAGTAAGTACTAGTGCAGTACTAGTGCAGTAAGTACTAGTGCAGTAAGTACTAGTGCAGTACGTACTAGTGCAGTAAGTACTAGTGCAGTACTAGTGCAGTACTAGTGCAGTACTAGTGCAGTACGTACTAGTGCAGTAAGTACTAGTGCAGTAAGTACTAGTGCAGTACTAGTGCAGTACTAGTGCAGTAAGTACTAGTGCAGTAAGTACTAGTGCAGTACTAGTGCAGTAAGTACTAGTGCAGTACGTACTAGTGCAGTACTAGTGCAGTAAGTACTAGTGCAGTACTAGTGCAGTACTAGTGCAGTAAGTACTAGTGCAGTACGTACTAGTGCAGTACTAGTGCAGTAAGTACTAGTGCAGTACTAGTGCAGTAAGTACTAGTGCAGTACTAGTGCAGTACTAGTGCAGTAAGTACTAGTGCAGTAAGTACTAGTGCAGTACGTACTAGTGCAGTAAGTACTAGTGCAGTAAGTACTAGTGCAGTACTAGTGCAGTACTAGTGCAGTAAGTACTAGTGCAGTAAGTACTAGTGCAGTACGTACTAGTGCAGTACTAGTGCAGTAAGTACTAGTGCAGTAAGTACTAGTGCAGTACGTACTAGTGCAGTAAGTACTAGTGCAGTAAGTACTAGTGCAGTACTAGTGCAGTACTAGTGCAGTACGTACTAGTGCAGTAAGTACTAGTGCAGTAAGTACTAGTGCAGTACTAGTGCAGTAAGTACTAGTGCAGTACTAGTGCAGTACTAGTGCAGTAAGTACTAGTGCAGTACTAGTGCAGTACGTACTAGTGCAGTACGTACTAGTGCAGTACTAGTGCAGTACTAGTGCAGTACTAGTGCAGTACTAGTGCAGTACTAGTGCAGTACTAGTGCAGTACTAGTGCAGTACGTACTAGTGCAGTACTAGTGCAGTACGTACTAGTGCAGTACTAGTGCAGTACTAGTGCAGTAAGTACTAGTGCAGTACTAGTGCAGTACGTACTAGTGCAGTACGTACTAGTGCAGTACTAGTGCAGTACTAGTGCAGTACTAGTGCAGTACTAGTGCAGTACGTACTAGTGCAGTACTAGTGCAGTACTAGTGCAGTACTAGTGCAGTACTAGTGCAGTACTAGTGCAGTACTAGTGCAGTACTAGTGCAGTACTAGTGCAGTACTAGTGCAGTACGTACTAGTGCAGTACTAGTGCAGTACTAGTGCAGTAAGTACTAGTGCAGTACTAGTGCAGTACGTACTAGTGCAGTACGTACTAGTGCAGTACTAGTGCAGTACTAGTGCAGTACTAGTGCAGTACTAGTGCAGTACTAGTGCAGTACTAGTGCAGTACGTACTAGTGCAGTACTAGTGCAGTACTAGTGCAGTACTAGTGCAGTACTAGTGCAGTACTAGTGCAGTACGTACTAGTGCAGTACTTCAGCACCCACTGAGAGCTTAATCCGGAGAATAAACTGACATTCACAAATCTAAATATTCTAAATATTCATAAAACGTATTTCGCTGCTACGTGATCAGAAAATATAATGAATATATACAAAACTAAATATTGCGTAACCGACTCTTGTGATATAGATTGCTGTCTTCTCAAACAGTTTTTATCCTGTTATTGTGAGACCAGAGAGTTGGTTCTGGAGTTATCTTTAATATTGCGTTTTTAAAAACAACAACAGTTGTGTTGTTCTGATACTCTTCTGCTAGAAGTGAACCCCTTTTCCTTTTTTGATTTATGGTTTCAATGTGTTTGTCCTGAACTCACAGGACAGGTCACAGAGGAAAACAGCATCCACGTATACTGTAATATCATACGAGCAGTTAATTATATATATTGAAAAGGACAACAAATATTAATGGTGAATCACACCTTGGAAACTATATTTAGTCCGTGAGTGGCCTCGCAGGCTAATTGTTGAGAAACCCAACAAGAACATACCTATGAACAACTAGAAAGGTTCAGAACCTTCATCAGACTCCTCCACCTTTTGATACGCCATCAACTATTCTACATGTATTCTACCGTATGGGTTTATATATATTTATAAAACCCATATCGTTATTGGCGTGGTCTTTGTCCGTGAATTTGTATACGTCAGTTCCTTTTTAATAGGAGTTATTTTAGTGAACTATATTGATGGGATGTTGCTGGCAAACTGCATGAATAAAGGTTAAATGAGATACGGGTTCGATGTCTTTGGGATTCATCCGGACGTCCGATACGGGCTCAAAATGGACGAGACGCGTTACGGGTTCGCCCGTGTGCGTCGTAGAAAAGTTAACGAGGTTGACGCCTGTCACTCAAGAAGGAGGACCTCCAGAACAGGCTGGATAACCTTCGCATCAGGAGGTCGACGAGCACCTAAAACACCTTGAGAGGCAGAGCTACGTGTCACGGAGGTTTGAGGATTAATTGGGCGGTTAATGAAGAGGTAATAAAGCACGCGGGTTGCAGGGGAGTGTTTGATAGTCTGGTGCTTGAACTATTAGTTTTGTCATCTTAATTTGAGGAGGGAGAGAGAGTCATTATCGCCTCTCTCGACCAAAAATAACTACTTCATAATCCTTTATTTATTTTGGCTCACCGTTAATAAAAAGGTGGATGTCTGGAGATGATGGGGCAACGTGTTAATTGAGGTGGGAGGATTACAAATGGGAACAACAACCTTTATATTTTATGTTTTATTTGCACATGTTTTAATAAAAGTAAAGGCCAGACAGAGATTAGTAGATGGACTCCTCTGGTTGTATAGAAGTCTATGCTTCATGTGTTAAAGCTGCATTCTCTCTACTGACCATCAGATGGCGACTCCTCTGGTTGTATAGAAGTCTATGCTTCATGTGTTAAAGCTGCATTCTCTCTACTGACCACCAGGGGGCGACTCCTCTGGTTGTATAGAAGTCTACGCTTCATGTGTTAAAGCTGCATTCTCTCTCCTGACCACCAGGGGCCGACTCCTCTGGTTGTATAGAAGTCTATGCTTTATGTGTTAAAGCTGCATTCTCTTTCCTGACCACCAGGGGGCGACTCCTCTGGTTGTATAGAAGTCTATGCGTCATGTGTTAAAGCTGCATTCTCTCTACTGACCACCAGGGGGCGACTCCTCTGGTTGTATAGAAGCACTAATTCTTCCAACGATAACTTTGTTCCAAAAAAAACTAACATGATGTTTTTTTTATATATAACTTTAGTTATTTACAATTTCACTAGTTCCGAATTATGATTCATCTTCCGTGCAAATATAAAATTAGATTTCTTTTCATTTTTTTCATTCAGATTTTGTCTGAAACTATTTTGAATATGCGAAAAAAAAGTCCAAAGTTTTCTTCTTTAATTAGTGCTGTCAAATTTTTTATTTGAGATAAATAGATTAGAATCGTCTGAAAATAATATTGAAAAATACAGTGTTGGACGTTTCTGTTCATAACAAACAAATAAAGGGTGAATGCGGTTTACTTGCATTAAAAAAACGTGCACATTTACAATAACACTATCGGCAGCTTCAAACCGCCCAGTTCAACGTCAGCCTTCGGGTCCCAAAATGATTTATATCATTTTTATCTTTGCCGGATCAAAAGAAGAAGAAGAAGTGTGGCCTTTTTAAATGATTCAGTTCCTTCGGTGAGACGATGAAGCGTACCTGTCGTCCATCTTGTTAAATAGGAACAAGTCGCCCTCTGTTTACGAGGCCACGCGAGGACCTCGGTTCAGACTTACGGGGGATCTTCCTCCCGCGGAATACTAAACGAGACTTGAAACACCAACACACAACAACAACAACAACAACAACACTGGCAACGTCCACTAAAAGCAATCCCTGCGGAGCGCTTCACATTCATATATACAGGCCATCAACCCCAGTACACACACACACACACACACACACACACACTCACACACACACACACTCTCTCACACACACACACACACACACACACAGTCTAGCTGTAATCAAGACTTCGGTGTGTTCTTCTCGATGGTGTAATTCATCAAAGAGACGGCTGCCAATGAGTCTCAGTCAGCCAGACAGCCGCGGCTAATCAATCATCAATCTACCTGCTCTTTGTTTCAACACGCCCACACACACACACACACACACACTCACTCACTGTGTGTGTGTGTGTGTGTGTGTGTGTGTGTGTGCGAGGCACTAACCGGTCCTGCTTTCGGGGTTCGTTTCCCTGATTGGTGAGTGAGTAATCAGTTGGTTGAAGGTTTCAATGTTGTGCTCTAACATTAAAATATGATTGAAATTGGCTTTGAATCCAAGAAAGAGAAGATAAAATTGATCCATAACGCATGTTAACGCTGCTTTAATCAATATTTTTTTTATATCTCCAATGGCCCTAATACGATGGTTGAGAATTATTATTATTATTTCTTTATTAACTGTACATATGTTATTTTCTTTTTTATGCTATTGTTTTCTCTTTTATGTTTATAATTTTCTACTGTTCTTTTATTTGTTTGTTTTAGTGTAAAAACCATGAAAATGTGTCTGCATTGCAAATAAATAATATATTTGACATAAATTACAAACAATTTTACCCACAAATGTGATCCGTTGTTGTTGTTTAAAAAAATATATATTTTATGTTTTATTATAATTTTTTAAATATTTCTAGTTAAGTTTCATATACAATTGAATTGTATTTGTTTTGTTTTGTGCTTTATTGTTTGTGTCTCGTGTTGTTTTAGTCCATATTTTCTTGTTTTGTACCATTTGTTGTTTCCTTTTAAAGACATTTAAAATGTGCTCATGCTGTTGTGCCCATAAACAATAATGAAAATGCAAAATAATTAATAATAATAAAATAATCATACTTTTATTTAATATCTGAGAGACGACCAGGCACATTTAAAAACATTTTTTATATTTATTCCGCGTAAAAGTTCATTGAAACATACCTCTGCTGACACTACGACCTCACACCACTGCATTCCCGTCAATACCGGCCTGCGTTTACCTTTCATTTTGAATTCATAGCAAATTAATCTCCTGCGGCGCGTCGATGCGCGTTAACAAGCCGCGTATCGATGGAAGTGAGATATTCCATTTGCTCCCTAATGGACTGGAGGAGGCGCTCAATTTGTTTCTTCCATAATTGCAGAAGAAGAAGAAGATGAAGAAGAGGAAGATGAAGCCGGTTCTGTGTGACTCCCCTCCTTCCAATCAATACGCGCCCTTCCAACCCCCGCATCCTGTTGCTGGGCGGAAACGCGAGTCCGCTGAGGCCTTAACTTCCAGTTCTACTCCCACGTCTTTATTCAAACTCCATAAGAGGTTTTTATTAAACAGATACAAAGTGATACAAAGTAATCAAACAAAGGGATTTTTGTATCAGTTACTTATATACAAGTAACTTACTTGTATATAAGTATATTTTTTGAGTTTTCTTCCACTAAACTTCCATATTCACAGATTTCTGCAACACAACTATTTAGTTAGGTTCATTAAATACTTAGTAAAGTTTAATAAAGATGATGAAATACTTAGTTAGGTTTAATAAAGATGATGAAATACTTTGTTATGTTTAATAAAAGATGATTGTTTAGGTTAACATAGCTACAGAGGTGCTGTTACTTCCACCTCAACACCAAACACACAATATTTCGCGGGATATCTACATAACATTCTGCAGACCCCACAAACATGCAGTCAGAGAAGACCCCACAAACATGCAGTCAGAGAAGACCCCATAAACATGCAGTCAGAGAAGACCCCATAAACATGCAGTCAGAGAAGACCCCATAAACATGCAGTCAGAGAAGACCCCACAAACATGCAGTCAGAGAAGACCCCACAAACATGCAGTCAGAGAAGACCCCATAAACATGCAGTCAGAGAAGACCCCACAAACATGCAGTCAGAGAAGACCCCATAAACATGCAGTCAGAGAAGACCCCACAAACATGCAGTCAGAGAAGACCCCACAAACATGCAGTCAGAGAGGACCCCATAAGCATGCAGTCAGAGAAGACCCCACATACATGCAGTCAGAGAGGACCCCACAAACATGCAGTCAGAGAAGACCCCACAAACATGCAGTCAGAGAAGACCCCACAAACATGCAGTCAGAGAAGACCCCACATACATGCAGTCAGAGAAGACCCCATAAACATGCAGTCAGAGAGGACCCCACAAACATGCAGTCAGAGAAGACCCCATAAACATGCAGTCAGAGAAGACCCCATAAACATGCAGTCAGAGAAGACCCCATAAACATGCAGTCAGAGAAGACCCCATACATATGCAGTCAGAGAAGACCCCATAAACATGCAGTCAGAGAGGACCCCACAAACATGCAGTCAGAGAGGACCCCATAAGCATGCAGTCAGAGAGGACCCCACAAACATGCAGTCAGAGAGGACCCCATAAACATGCAGTCAGAGAGGACCCCACAAACATGCAGTCAGAGAGGAACCCACAAACATGCAGTCAGAGAAGACCCCACAAACATGCAGTCAGAGAAGACCCCATAAACATGCAGTCAGAGAGGACCCCACAAACATGCAGTCAGAGAGGACCCCACAAACATGCAGTCAGAGAGGACCCCATAAGCATGCAGTCAGAGAGGACCCCACAAACATGCAGTCAGAGAGGACCCCATAAACATGCAGTCAGAGAGGACCCCACAAACATGCAGTCAGAGAGGACCCCACAAACATGCAGTCAGAGAAGACCCCACAAACATGCAGTCAGAGAAGACCCCATAAACATGCAGTCAGAGAGGACCCCACAAACATGCAGTCAGAGAGGACCCCACAAACATGCAGTCAGAGAAGACCCCACAAACATGCAGTCAGAGAAGACCCCATAAACATGCAGTCAGAGAGGACCCCATAAACATGCAGTCAGAGAAGACCCCACAAACATGCAGTCAGAGAAGACCCCATAAACATGCAGTCAGAGAAGACCCCATAAACATGCAGTCAGAGAGGACCCCACAAACATGCAGTCAGAGAGGACCCCACAAACATGCAGTCAGAGAAGACCCCATAAACATGCAGTCAGAGAAGACCCCACAAACATGCAGTCAGAGAGGACCCCACAAACATGCAGTCAGAGAGGACCCCACAAACATGCAGTCAGAGAAGACCCCATAAACATGCAGTCAGAGAAGACCCCACAAACATGCAGTCAGAGAGGACCCCATAAGCATGCAGTCAGAGAAGACCCCACATACATGCAGTCAGAGAGGACCCCACAAACATGCAGTCAGAGAAGACCCCACAAACATGCAGTCAGAGAAGACCCCACATACATGCAGTCAGAGAAGACCCCATAAACATGCAGTCAGAGAGGACCCCACAAACATGCAGTCAGAGAAGACCCCACAAACATGCAGTCAGAGAAGACCCCACATACATGCAGTCAGAGAAGACCCCATAAACATGCAGTCAGAGAGGACCCCACAAACATGCAGTCAGAGAAGACCCCATAAACATGCAGTCAGAGAAGACCCCATACACATGCAGTCAGAGAGGACCCCACAAACATGCAGTCAGAGAAGACCCCACAAACATGCAGTCAGAGAAGACCCCATAAACATGCAGTCAGAGAGGACCCCACAAACATGCAGTCAGAGAGGACCCCACAAACATGCAGTCAGAGAAGACCCCACAAACATGCAGTCAGAGAAGACCCCATAAACATGCAGTCAGAGAGGACCCCATAAACATGCAGTCAGAGAAGACCCCACAAACATGCAGTCAGAGAAGACCCCATAAACATGCAGTCAGAGAAGACCCCATAAACATGCAGTCAGAGAAGACCCCACAAACATGCAGTCAGAGAAGACCCCACAAAGAAAGGAGCCGGTCTCCCAGGGCAGAGCGTTGCATCACGTCCACGAGCATCAAAAGGTGATTTAATATACGGGTCAATGCAGCGAGCGCTGGCTGGCAGGTAAAGCGTTTATGACCCTCAATCAAATCAGTATGTTCTGCTCATGCCGTCGCCTCAGAAAACACATCAATAACCACGTCGTGTTGCATCTGAGCACGGAGGACGAAGGAGGAACCTTCCCTTTGTTTTGCGTTGTCCACGTTCAGGAACGTCCTGAAAGTATTTTGAGACTCGTTTCCTTTGTCGCCTCCTGTAGCTCCGTCTCTACCTTCATGCATCCACCACGTAGCTCTTTCCATCTGATGCTTATGAATTAACAATGATTTATATAGAATTATAAGATAATTTGAATGCAAGATAACAATTCGAATGCACAACATGAGGCATAACATTAAAAAAAAGAAGACTTATTTTGCGGGATACCGTGCCTCATGTTACCGTCGCTATTTTAGCTTCAGTCCGTCTCTCTGTCACTCAAACGCAAGTAAATTAAGATCGGGAGAGTTTTCATTGGCCGAGAGACGCGGATGATGTTTGATGCGCCTCTGAATTGGAGAATAGTTTCAGATTGACAGCTGAATATTGTGTGTTAATGTGGAAATATGTGTGTGTCTATACAGCCTTGCTCTTCACTGTCCTTCAGCAGTTCAACAATCTCATTTACATACTCATAAATCATTCACGTCTCACATCGCTCTCACTTATATATACACAAACACACACACACACACATATATACACACACACACACACACACACACGCACGTATACACAACTGTGGGCATTGTAATAATGAGATGTTTGAATACTCTTTTAGCTCGAACAAAAATAACCCATCGATGGATGGACAGATTTAATTGAATTGATAGATGGATGAATGGATTTTATTGGATGGATGAATGGATTTTATTGGATGGATGAATGGATTTTATTGGATGGATGGATGAATGGATTTTATTGGATGGATGAATGGATTTTATTGGATGGATGAATGGATTTTATTGGATGGATGGATGAATGGATTTTATTGGATGGATGAATGGATTTTATTGGATGGATGGATGGATTTTATTGAATTGATGGATGAATGGATTTTATTGGATGGATGGATGAATGGATTTTATTGGATGGATGGATGGATTTTATTGGATGAATGGACAGATTTTATTGAATTGATGGATGAATGGATTTTATTGGATGGATGGATGAATGGATTTTATTGGATGGATGGATGGATGGATTTTATTGGATGAATGGACAGATTTTATTGAATTGATGGATGAATGGATTTTATTGGATGGATGAATGGATTTTATTGGATAGATGGATGAATGGATTTTATTGGATGAATGGACAGATTTTATTGAATTGATGGATGAATGGATTTGATTGGATGAATGGACATATTTTATTGAATTGATGGATGAATGGATTTTATTGGATGGATGAATGGATGGATTTTATTGGATGGATGGAAGGATGGATGAATGGATTGATTTTAGTGAGTGGATGGACTTTATTGGATATATGATGACTGAGTCTGTTAATTGACGTCGCTGTTGTGTCAAATGATGTCAAAGATAATTAATCTTCTAAATTGTTACTTGTCAACAGGATCCTTTTCCACCATTATAGATTCATGTATTACATCAGGTAGTTTTTAATCTCAACTGGACGACCTAACAATCGTGCTGAACCCTTCGGTCATCAATACAAAATGGTGGTTCTAGATTGAACTATCTCAAAACTACAGTTTTTCCCCTCAAAATTATTAGTTTCACCAACTGACATCCAAACACACGCTTCCTCCTACGACGCTCTGCTCGTGAGCTAATGCTACCGACAAGCCAACGAGCTAAGGTTGATCGTACTGAACGGAGAAAGGGTCCATGTCACAACATATGAGTTCAATTTTCCGTCTGCATTGTGTGACGATGGCCTTTTCACCGCGTAGTCTGTATGTGCTTTTTTTCCCCCAATGCCATTCCAGTTTTCACTGAATGAATTATTCAAGTCAAGATACAGCAGCGCCGCATAGATTGGAATAATCTGAATGTTCTTTGCACAATTTTAAACACATTTAAACATAATTCAGCTCGACGGAAAGTATGTGGTGTCGTTGGAAACTTTGGTGTCTCTGCTGGAATTTAATATAAAGATTAGTAGCTCTATACAATTCTTTTGTTATAATGCAGCTGACGCCAGAAATGCCTTATTTTGATATTTTCCCTGTTCCAAACGTGGCTGAAATACACAAATATTATGGATTTTTAGGACACCTGGATTTTGTTCCGTCCTCTTTGGGACCTTGGGACTGACACACTGGCGTCTAACTGTTGCTTCATTAAGTAATGTTGACATATTCAGCCCAGAAATATGGCAGTTTGTGAAAAAGTGCAATCTATTGGTCCGTCAAGAATTGTCTGGTTTTTTTTGTGTTGTTCAGGACGAAATGAATGCCGAAGGAAAATGAAATAGGAGCCTGATTCATGGAGGAGACATTAATTAAATGCATCCATGTGACTAAGAAACCGTCAGAGCACGGGATGCCCTTCATAATGTCCCAAAAGACGACTATTAGTGGGCAGGAGGAGAAGTCCATGAGTCCAACCAGAAGACCAGAGTTTAACGAGGCGTTGTGGTTTTATGATCGTGGTTTAGTTGCCTAAACCTAACTGTTGGTTTTGTTGGTTAACCTAACTGGTTAAACCTAACTGTTGGTTTTGTTGTCTAAACCTAACTGTTGGTGTTGTTGATTAAACCTAACTGTTGGTTTTGTTGTCTAAACCTAACTGTTGGTTTAGTTGTCTAAACCTAACTGTTGGTGTTGTTGATTAAACCTAACTGTTGGTTTTGTTGCCTAAACCTAACTGTTGGTTTTGTTGATTAAACCTAACTGTTGGTTTTGTTGCCTAAACCTAACTGTTGGTTTTGTTGATTAAAGCTAACTGTTGGGTTTGTTGTCTAAACCTAACTGTTGGTTTAGTTGATTAAACCTAACTGTTGGTTTTGTTGTCTAAACCTAACTGTTGGTTTAGTTGATTAAACCTAACTGTTGGTGTTGTTGTCTAAACCTAACTGTTGGTTTAGTTGATTAAACCTAACTGTTGGTGTTGTTGATTAAACCTAACTGTTGGTTTTGTTGTCTAAACCTAACTGTTGGTGTTGTTGATTAAACCTAACTGTTGGTTTTGTTGTCTAAACCTAACTGTTGGTGTTGTTGTCTATACCTAACTGTTGGTATTGTTGATTAAACCTAACTGTTGGTTTTGTTGTCTAAACCTAACTGTTGGTTTAGTTGATTAAACCTAACTGTTGGTTTTGTTGATTAAACCTAACTGTTGGTTTTGTTGTCTAAACCTAACTGTTGGTTTAGTTGTCTAAACCTAACTGTTGGTTTTGTTGATTAAACCTAACTGGTGGTTTAGTTGGTTAACCTAACTGGTTAAACCTAACTGTTGGTTTAGTTGGTTAACCTAACTGGTTAAACCTAACTGTTGGTTTTGTTGTCTAAACCTAACTGTTGGTTTTGTTGATTAAACCTAACTGTTGGTTTTGTTGATTAAACCTAACTGTTGGTTTAGTTGGTTAACCTAACTGGTTAAACCTAACTGTTGGTTTTGTTGTCTAAACCTAACTGTTGGTTTTGTTGATTAAACCTAACTGGTGGTTTAGTTGGTTAACCTAACTGGTTAAACCTAACTGTTGGTTTAGTTGGTTAACCTAACTGGTTAAACCTAACTGTTGGTTTTGTTGTCTAAACCTAACTGTTGGTTTTGTTGATTAAACCTAACTGTTGGTTTTGTTGATTAAACCTAACTGTTGGTTTAGTTGGTTAACCTAACTGGTTAAACCTAACTGTTGGTTTTGTTGTCTAAACCTAACTGTTGGTTTTGTTGATTAAACCTAACTGTTGGTTTAGTTGATTAAACCTAACTGGTGGTTTAGTTGGTTAACCTAACTGGTTAAACCTAACTGTTGGTTTTGTTGATTAAACCTAACTGGTGGTTTAGTTGGTTAACCTAACTGGTTAAACCTAACTGTTGGTTTAGTTGTCTAAACCTAACTGTTGGTTTTGTTGATTAAACCTAACAGTTGGTTTAGTTGATTAAACCTAACTGTTGGTTTAGTTGATTAAACCTAATTGTTGGTTTTGTTGTCTAAACCTAACTGTTGGTTTTGTTGATTAAACCTAACTGTTGGTTTTGTTGATTAAACCTAACTGTTGGTTTAGTTGTCTAAACCTAACTGGTGGTTTAGTTGGTTAACCTAACTGGTGGTTTTGTTGATTAAACCTAACTGTTGGTTTAGTTGTCTAAACCTAACTGTTGGTTTTGTTGATTAAACCTAACTGGTGGTTTAGTTGGTTAACCTAACTGGTTAAACCTAACTGTTGGTTTTGTTGATTAAACCTAACTGTTGGTTTTGTTGTCTAAACCTAACTGTTGGTTTTGTTGATTAAACCTAACTGTTGGTTTTGTTGATTAAACCTAACTGTTGGTTTTGTTGTCTAAACCTAACTGCTGGTTTTGTTGATTAAACCTAACTGCTGGTTTTGTTGATTAAACCTAACTGTTGGTTTAGTTGTCTAAACCTAACTGTTGGTTTAGTTGTCTAAACGTAACTGTTGGTTTAGTTGATTCTGTGACTATTTAACCAACTGATTTGAGATATTGGTCAAATTCAAAATCCGTGTTTCTTCTCACAGAAAACCAACGAGACGTTCTGGTTTATTTAAAATGTCACAGAATTCAGACGTGATTTAGGAACAAATCAGTTGTTGTTGTTGTCCACACAAAGATAATGGAAGTGAGAAATGGAGCGCGGGTGTTTAGCAGGAATGTAATACACACGCACGGCCGACCGGACGTGCTGGTATGTGTGAAGGTTGCCAGACGGGGTCAAAGGTCATGGGTCAACGTCAGGCTTTGAGTGAAGGCAGAGGGGCTTAATGCTGCACGGAGAGAGACACGAACACATCTGAGGAAACAGTAGAAGAAGAAGAAGAAGAAGAAGAAGAAGAAGAAGAAGAAAAAGAAAGAAAACTAACAAACTAGAATAAAAAAAGTTTTTGATATCATACGGGTTTCCTCTATTAGTCGAGAGAATAATATGAGAACATTAAAGAACAACACCGATTAAAGTGTGTCACGTTTTTATGTTCTTAAAAAACACACACACACACACACACACACACACACACACACACACACACACACACACACACACACACACACACACACAGACACACAGACGTATAATTATCCAGGCTGATGAACAGACAGACAGTCTGTCAGTGATTAAAAAACTTACTGTAATGAGTTTTTCAGAATAACACGAAGGGGGGATCTTTATAATTAGAAATAAATCTAAAAAGACTTTAAAACTATTTACTTATTGTATTTTAGAAAATTAACACATTTTTATATTACAATAAAATGTAATAAATTAAATAATATTTGTATTTGTTATTTTTGCACAAATAAATGACTATTTTAAAGGATATAGAAGAAGAAAAAAACAAGTGCATTTAAGCAAAATTGCTGCGTTTCTCATTCATTCCTGTTACTTTACAGTGAAAACGTGTATAAAGAGTTAAAAAAGAAAGAAAAGAAAAGCGTCTTCTGCTTGTTTGCGATGGAAGAGAAGACCCAGAGACCTCGGGAAAGGAGAGCGGTACGTTAACTTTAACAGCCGTCGGTGCCAGAAGCTCCACGACGAGGTATAAATCTTGAAAAGCTTCGTCCCCTGCTCGTTGACCCCCCCCGTGACCTTTTCGACACCCAAAACACAGACGCTTGCAGAGCGCTGCACAAGTCTCGACTCTACTGTACCGCGCAGGAGACGTATGAAACAAAAGGTCGGGGCCCCCGAGCGGCCCAGTGTCGGGGATTACTCCTCAGACGAATTCTCCAGCAACAAAGCCTCCATTGTGCCGGCGTCCAGGCCCTCGAATTAGCAGCGGGGGCGACTGCACGCTCAACTGGGCCCAGGCCTCTCCGCAGGTTCACCACGACTTACTATTCTCGCACGCCTGTAGGGGAAATACCATCATTTTAATAAATAAATCCCATTTATATCTCCGTGGGGAGTCCGAACAGATTATCACGGACGCAAATTAAATTGTCCATAATCTATTTAGAAGTAGGTTTAAATCTAAAGCATGGATTAAACATCTGCCAATAAGTTTTTTGTTGTGTTTTTTTTTATGTTGATCGCTCTCTTATTTAAAATGTGAACACCCTATTGCTTTATTTCCCTTGTGTTATTAAAGGGGCGGTTGTCTCTCTTTAATGGGCTTCAGTTTGAACAGTTTCACGTGTCACGGGAGAAGAAATACAAGAGCGGGTCTTCCTGATGCAGCTTTTCAAAATAAGATACAAACACAGTTTATGTTCAATATTTAATGCGGTGCTGTGAATGTACCGTTCTATAAAAATAGGGATTAATGCAGAGTTTGCACGAAGCAACTGTTAATTTAACAACTTCATTATTAGTTTGTTCCTTTTTTATATATAAATGTCTATGTTGCATTGGTTTGTGTGACAGAAAGCAGTTTAAATAAAGTGGAATTTGAGATGGACTATATTTAAAAAAGGTATTCTATCACAGCAGTATCTCCTGATAAGTTAATATATTTACAAAATCACGTTAAAGAGATAAAAAAAGATCATTATAATTTACTTTTTTTAAATTAATAATATACAATTTCTTTTTTTTAGCTGCTGGCTTAAAATAAACTAAATATTTTTGGTTGAATAATTCATATTTAACCTCTGGAGGATTTCTTTGTCATTCCAAAACTTTCCTCCAGTATTTCTCTGCAGAACTTCTTTCTTATTCCTTCACTCGAACAACAACTTTTATTAATTCAACATACAGAGGATAATTTAACCTTTTCAGGACAAACTTTAAAACATTTCCCCCACACGTAAGTAAAGTTATCGCTTATTTTTTCATCCATTCATCATCGTCGTGTTTTTATTGTTTTTTGTTCTTCCCACAACATTCACACACATTTCAGTGTGAATTCATTTTGCATTGTTTGTATTTGTTTCCAATATAACGTCTGCACACTTATTTCTATTGTGTGAACATAATGTGTATTTGTTACCCATCAATGCTTTTTTTTTACATTACATTACATTAAATTACTTTAATTCTCAATTATTGAGCAGATGCATTTTAATACAAAGAAACTTACAACGTCATTAAATATAAAAATGTACTTCAAGCTCCATTTAGAAACAATGAGCGTAATATGCGAGATGAGATGCGTTTCTATTTCTATCTTCTTTTGCAGTTTTTAATTTGAAAGGATCCGAACCCCACTTCCGGTGCTGCCTCTGTGCAACTTGACTGATTGTTTAAACCTACAGGCGCTGGGCTTCTCCTTTCCTGCTGGGAGGAGGAGGAGGAGAAGGACTAGACTCCGGCTTGGTGCGTATCGAGCAGCGGAGGCTCCGCGCTGCAGATCCGGACTGGAAGCAGAAAACACGCACACACACACACACACACACACACGCACACACGGCTGCTGTTTTTTTTTTTTTTTTTTTTTTTTTAAACTGGATGTGTGTGCGCGCGTGCGCGTGTTTGTTAATGATTGCCACCTGAGACCGGGGCAGGTAGTGAACCGGGCTTCCTGGGTCGTGAGGACGCACGAAGGTAGCGAGCTCGTCTCCTCGGTCCTTTTTTTTTTTTTTTGTGGGGAATATTGTTGGACTACAAAACTTCAGAGAGCTGCGCGCGGCTCCTCGCGCACGGACCCCCGTGGATGTACATTTGGGAACTTTTTTTCTGACACGCATTTCTAACTTTTTGATACATTTTGGGGGAAATACCGACGGAACAAAACACGGCTGTTCCAGCGCGAGGTGAACACCAGCCACGTGACCGGAGGTAAGCAGCGTTTGTATTATGTGTTTATATCCTTCAACATAAATTAAGAAGAGGGTGTTTTTAAAGAGGCTCTCGGGGCTCCGCGAGCTGCAATCACCGTAATGAGAGACGCTCGTGGCGTCACGGCTGTGAGTGGAGGGCTGCGTTCCAACGCTTTGAGTGACGTCACTTTTAAAAGGTGTGTGTGTGTGTGTGTGTGTGTGTGTGTGTGTGTGTGTGTGTGTGTGTGTGTGTGTGTGTGTGTGTGTGTGTATGTGTGTGTGTGTGTGTGTGTGTGTGTGTGTGTGTGTGTGTGTGTGTGTGTGTGTGTGTGTGTGTGTGTGTGTGTGTGTGTGTGTGTGTGTGTGTGTGTGTGTGTGTGTGTGTGTGTGTGTGTGTGTGTGTGTGTGTGTGTGTGTGTGTGTGTGTGTGTGTGTGTGTCAGCCAGCCAGCCAGCCAGCCAGCCAAAGTGAACTCACGTTTCCATGAGATGCAAACCGGTTTAGGAGGTCCTCGTGGTCGCGCGTTAGATTCCCAGATGTTTTGGAGGGGTTGTGTGCACGAGGGAGGTCCACGGAATGCACATCTGGAGCCTGCAGCGCGTGGGCCGAGGCGTTCCGGCCTGGACTCCCCCCCTCCTCCTCTTTTTAAAAGCACCTGTGCACAACCATTCACTTTGATTCATTGTGCACATTAAATCATTAGAAGATGATTTGGTAAAACACTTTGAGCTCTTGACAGCGTCACTAATATTCTGTACATGCCGAAGTGGTAACGGATGTTTTATTTATAATTTTTTTTAGACCTTAAACCATTTACAGCAGCAGCCAGTTAATGAGTCCACTCTGTCAAGGCCGTGGCTCCAGTGGTCTTTAAACACATTCACCTTAGTAGGATCTCCTGCGTTGGAAACGCCGCCGCCGGGCCATCTGCTCCACAAGCATTGCTGGACATGATGGGGAGGTAATCGCCCGTGGTGTCAGTTAATGGATTAGAGGAGCCAGAGGAAGGAACCCCCCCCCCATTCCCCCCCTTCCAGCTGCAGCAGCTCTGCTTCCGACTCCAGGTTGCCCCGATGCCGTGGGCCCACTGTGAGACGCTCCGATGGGCTCGAGCGGTTTGCGGTTCATTGCCACGTTTAATTCACTGCAGGAAGTCGTGCTGAGGTTGAAGCGGTGTGTGTGTGTGTGTGTTCGCCTCGTGGGAGAAACTCTGTGAAACTGTGTTTTTACATTTTATCTTCTGACGTGGAAACGGAGCGAGATCCCGGCGCTTGTAGAAATATATATTTTTTAGCTGCAGGCAGAATGAGTCGGACCGGTTTGCTCCTCGGGGCAACGAGACGGCGAGATTGCACCTTTTTTTAATCTAGAACGTGTGAACTGCAATAAAGTAACATCAACGCCTGTTAATTAATATATTAGTGTGGCGTTCAGGGGAGGTCAGCAGGTTAACAATGTGTTTTTTTAGATAATGCAGCTGGACGTGTTTTGCATTTGGCCGCAGAGCTCTGGGCTTTTTGGCTTATCTATTTTTATTCTTTTCTTCTTCTTTTTTTAAAGTGGACTGTGCTCTGAAGGTCGGATCAGATTTTAGAAATGTGCTCGTATGTTTGTGGTCAAGGAATAGTTTGACATCTTGGGAAGTCTGTAAAGTTATTGGCTTTCTTGCAGAGAGTCGATGAGAATTTTGATGCCACACGTCTTAGCTTAGCATAAAGACTGGACATGGAGGGAAACAGCTAGCATGGCTCGCCTAGAGTGCAGCTTGTTTATTTAATCCATACAAGCAGAGGTGAAGCCTTACAGGCTGGTAGGTGGATTTGGAAGGTTAGCTAGTTGTCTTTCCCCCCTTTTCCAGTCTTTATGCTATTTTAAGTTTGCAACCAAGCTAACTAGTTTGAGAACTACAAAGCTAACACGTTTAAGAACTACAAAGCTAACAAGCTTCTGAACTACAAAGCTAACACACTTCTGAACTACAAAGCTAACAAGCTTCTGAACTACAAAGCGAACAAGCTTAAGAACTACAAAGCTAACACGCTTCTGAACTACAAAGCTAACAAGCGTAAGAACTACAAAGCTAACACTTCTGAACTACAAAGCTTACAAGCTTAAGAAGTACAAAGCTTACAAGCTTCTGAATTACAAAGCTAACAAGTTTGAACTATAAAGCTAACAAGTTTGAACTATAAAGCAAACATGCTTCTGAACTACAAAGCTAACACAGCTAACACGCTTCTCAACTAAAAAGCAAACAATCTTAATGTCGAGGGTGGTTAACAGATTTTGTGACCCCCCCCCCCCCCACCGCTTGCTAGCATGTAGCTATTAGCACTACTCCCTGTATTAAATAATAATGAATAATAAATGTATTTTATTATTTTTAAAGATGCACACAAAACAATCCGTCTAAACTTTACTTTATTGGAGCTCCAACCAGAAGATATTTAAAGCGTCACGGTGACGTTGAGCTTTCTACAGTTGGACCGCCGCAGACCTGTCTGACTGGTTTGTCTTCAGAGTGCGTTGCCGAGCGGCGCCCGAGGCTGCAAAGTAAACCGTGAAGGAAGTGAAGAAGAATGACACCATCTTTCACGTGAGAACAGTCGGGTGAACTCTCAGAGAAAACAACCACAATAAACAACTAATGACATCGCTGACATGCCGCTGCGTGGAAAGTTTGAGCATGACGTGTTTTTAATGAAAGGTGGGAAGGGAAAAAAAGGTGTATACTCTATAAACCTTCACCACAAACTAATTGATTGATTTACTTATTTATTTTTACTTGATTATTATTATTTCTTAAAATGAATTCATTAAAAAAAAAATTAAAAATGAATAATATAACATTATTTGTATTAATTTAAATTTAAATTCATATTTACTTTTTTAATAATAATAATAACTTTATTAATATTTATTTTAACTTATTTTACTTTATATTTTTGTTACCATTAACATCATTATGAGTGATGATGGTGATGACAATAATAACGTTAACAATATCAATATTTTTTTATTTATTTAACATGAATTTTATTTTTCAAATTATAATTTACTTTTTTTTAAATGAATAATATACAATTTCTATTTTATTTATGTTTAAATTCATATTTACTTTTTTAATAATATAACTTTATTAATATTTATTTTTTAAATGATTTACCTTTTATATTTTGTTATTATGAGTGGCGATGACAATAATAATAGTAATGTTAACAATATCAACGTTATTATAATTAAATAAACCTTTTTAGTGCAGTACTTTGCTGTCTCGGAGAGGGAGAGAGGGAGAGGGAGAGGGAGAGAGGGAGAGGGAGAGAGAGAGAGAGAGAGAGAGACTTAAAGTATTTTTCTCGAGCTCCATGTTGTAGTGATTTAACACAGGAAGACGTCGTTGGAGGTCAGAGGTCAAAGAGTCACAAAGCCCATCGCTCACTTTCAGCAGCACATTTGTCTCTTGAGTTTATTTTCATGCTGTTTGACAGATGTTGTTTTCACTTGTTTACGTTTAGTTTGTGAGCAGCTTCACGGGGGTTTTGATACTTTGTGTCACCGCCACAAAACATATTGTATAATGATTTTTAAATGTTCAAATTAAAGTGACTGTGACCACTATTACTCGGTTAATCGACTACGATTAATTTACTTGTTTTTTTAGGCTTTTCTTTTGCTGAATTCATGATCACACAGGATTTAAAGTGTCGCTTTTTATGTGATCTGTCCATCAAATCAACTTATATTGTTTTAAACAATGTCCCGAAACAGTCTAATTGGGAAAAAATGCCAAACTTGAGCGAGTTCCAGCTACTTAAATATGAGTATTTGCTGCTTTTCTGTGTTTAAAAAAAAAAAAAGATTTTTTAAATCCAATATTATTTTGTTTTAGATTGTTGGTCGAAGCCGTGATGCACATTACTTTTCATAGTTTATAAAGACAAACTGATTAATTAACCATCTGATTGGATGCTAAAACTTAATTGCAAAGCTCGTTAAGAAGCGTGTTTTTCTCCATGAAAACATCCGTGAAGCGTCTGTGTTTTATTTATTTGGTAGTCATAAAGTTTCGTGTCGTGGAGCATCCTCTCACCTTTTGATGTGTTCCTCTACACCTTAATGAGGACGCTCACGCATGCAGACCTCAACAGCCAAAGAATCTTCCCCGTTCCTCTTTTCATCGCCGGTGTTTCCACGAACATCAAACACGCCACTTTCTATCTTCCGGGGCGACGCTACCTGTGTGTAGGTGTTCACAGCGCCGTCGTTATTGTGTTAGACAGTTAAAAACAGACTTTGGTGTAGAGGCAGACGGGTAAAATCATGGCAGCCGCTGTACATTTGTTCATGTTTGTCGAATATTGACGAGCGGTTACCCCCAAAAACCCGACAGAAAAGCCCCCAAAAATGCACCATTTCTCGACATCATTGTCAGACGTTCAACTTTCCCACGTTCCCTGAACACTCCATGAGTGAAAACGCTTATTATATTACGATCCCTTCCTCTATATTACGATCTTACGATCCCTTCCTCTATATTACGATCCCTTCCTCTCTATTACGATCCCCTCCTCTATATTACGATCTTACGATCCCTTCCTCTATATTACGATCCCCTCCTCTATATTACGATATTACGATCCCCTCATTTATATTACGATCTTACGATCCCCTCCTCTATATTACGATCCCTTCCTATATATTACGATCCCCTCTTCTATATTACGATCCCCTCTTCTATATTACGATCCCCTCCTCTATATTACGATCTTACGATCCCCTCTTCTATATTACGATCCCCTCCTCTATATTACGATCTTACCATCCCCTCCTCTATATTACGATCCCCTCTTCTATATTACGATCCCCTCTTCTATATTACGATCTTACCATCCCCTCCTCTATATTACGATCCCCTCTTCTATATTACGATCTTACGATCCCTTCCTCTATATTACGATCCCCTCCTCTATATTACGATCCCTTCCTCTATATTACGATCCCCTCCTCTATATTACGATCTTACCATCCCCTCCTCTATATTACGATCCCCTCCTCTATATTACGATCTTACCATCCCCTCCTCTATATTACGATCCCCTCCTCTATATTACGATCTTACGATCCCTTCCTCTATATTACGATCCCCTCCTCTATATTACGATCTTACCATCCCCTCCTCTATATTACGATCCCCTCCTCTATATTACGATCTTACCATCCCCTCCTCTATATTACGATCCCCTCTTCTATATTACGATCTTACGATCCCCTCCTCTATATTACGATCCCTTCCTCTATATTACGATCTTACGATCCCTTCCTCTATATTACGATCCCCTCCTCTATATTACGATCTTACGATCCCTTCCTCTATATTACGATCCCCTCCTCTATATTACGATATTACGATCCCCTCATTTATATTACGATCTTACGATCCCCTCCTCTATATTACGATCCCTTCCTCTATATTACGATCTTACGATCCCTTCCTCTATATTACGATCCCCTCCTCTATATTACGATCTTACGATCCCTTCCTCTATATTACGATCCCCTCCTCTATATTACGATATTACGATCCCCTCATTTATATTACGATCTTACGATCCCTTCCTCTATATTACGATCCCTTCCTATATATTACGATCCCCTCTTCTATATTACGATCCCCTCTTCTATATTACGATCCCCTCCTCTATATTACGATCCCCTCCTCTATATTACGATCTTACGATCCCCTTCTCTATATTACGATCCCCTCTTCTATATTACGATCCCCTCCTCTATATTACGATCCCCTCTTCTATATTACGATCCCCTCCTCTATATTACGATCTTACCATCCCCTCCTCTATATTACGATCTTACCATCCCCTCCTCTATATTACGATCCCTTCTTCTATATTACGATCCCTTCCTCTATATTACGATCCCCTCCTCTATATTACGATCCCTTCCTCTATATTACGATCCCCTCCTCTATATTACGATCCCTTCCTCTATATTACGATCCCCTCCTCTATATTACGATCCCTTCCTCTATATTACGATCCCCTCCTCTATATTACGATCTTACCATCCCCTCCTCTATATTACGATCCCCTCCTCTATATTACGATCTTACAATCCCCTCCTCTATATTACGATCCCCTCTTCGCACCTCGTTAGTGTTTCTCTTGTTCTTTCGCTTTGAGAGTTTCATTCAGTTTGAAGAACTTTATACTAACAATGAAATTAAGCTAAAGGACTGTTGGTCGTGGGCGTCGTCACGCGGTAACGAGCTAGGCTGCAAAACAGCTTTGCATTTAGCAGTCTGAAGGGAAGTCTTTGTTTTACGATTGTGCATGAATGCACATATATATATTTTTTTAATCAGTCTTAACTTCCAAAATACCTTAACTTCGAGAATACTTGATTGTACGTCTTGTGTCTGCCCCTCGCTGTGTAACAGGCTCAACAGGAGCAATGCATGATGGGAGACTCTGTTCTTACACCTGCGTCCTTTGCTTCGTCGTACCAGGTGAAGAGGAAAAGAGCTGCGCACTTGGTTGAGATGCTGTTGCTCTGTTGCCCTCCCCCAAACCACCCGGCATGGTTAGTCCTCCCCCGGATGCTCTTTAACGTTTATCCACACTCCCGTCTGTGTGTCTCAGCCTCTACGACGACGACGACGACGACGACGATGATGATGGAGGATGAAGAGGGGGAAGCGCGGAGGCCTTTTTTTTAGCACCCAGAGTGCTAATTCAGGGTCGCGTCAGTCGGACTGTTTTTCGGAGATGTGATGCCCCGAAAAAAAAGAAGACGAGAGTCGTCATTACACGAATAAGAAAAGAAAAGAAAAGATAAGATGGTGCTTTTGCTTGGAAGAGAATGTGAAACATGAAAAAGGGACGCAGAGACAAAAAAAAGGCTCTCAGTCTAATGACTCGCGCCTCTTTCCATTTCCTTTTCATTTCACACGAGGCCTTTTTAATTACGGGCTCTTCTCGTTGCTCCGGTCTATTGTGTGGGCTTAATGCTGGAGGCTCATTATACGGAGGGACGGATGCACTTCCCTTTGAGCGAGAGGCTCCTGGTCTCAAAGGAACCGACCGCCGGTTCTGCAGGTTCAACGCCGAAGAACCGCGAAGTTGCACCCTTTTTCCATTTTTCTCCATGTCTTCTTCCGGCCCCGATGATCGTCTCCATAAATGTACCGTAATGTTAATATTTTATTTCTGTAAATGCGACGCTGTGCATCAGCTGCAGGAGGGAGCTCTGTTGTCGGATCTTCACTTTCGGCGCATGAATGCACCGCCCGGGAAGAATTCAGAGAGATGTTCTTTAAAAAAGAAAACGCTATTAAAAGTCAAATTAAGGGACTTTAATGAAAACCAGTGGGTTTCCGCACAACGCGTGATTTGTTCTTTATCGAGCTGACTGGGGACCAACTGGAACCAATGGGAACCGTTCGGGGGGGATTCACTGGGATGGATCCGAGGGACGTCACCTTTTCTCAACACGAGTGCTTGAACATCTTTTTCAAACGTGGGCGTAATCTCGTTTTTAAAAGCAGCGTCGCTGTCGGCTCAGTGAGCCACAACAAAGCGTGAGATGTAACAAGCTAACCCCCCCTAACCCCCTAACCCCCCCCTAACCCCCCAACCCCCCTGGAGCTCCAGCAGCCGAAGGGAAGAAGACGCAGGAAGTCCTTAGAAGTGAGTTGCTGCTGCTCGTGTCAACGTTGCATCACTGCAGGAAGTTGCTTCTGGTTTTTTAGGAGCGCTCGACGACGTCCATCAGCTGGACGACTCGTCAATTAACTTGAAATATATAGTTTATAACTTAATTAATTCTCAAAATGTGACAATGCTGCTGCTTTCTTCTGTTTTTTTAAATCATTTCAAATTAAATCTGACAAAACAAGACGTCTGAAAGGTGTTCTTTTGGTCCCCGAGGAGTTTTAAACTGACAATTTCTTAACATTTGATAGACTAATAATGATGTAGCATTTGCATATATGTAAAGTTATATTGCATATCTGGTGTTTTCATCTGGAAGCTCGACATCTTTCTGAATCCATTAGCTTCTTATTTGCCGAATATGACCTTGAGAATTTTGCATTATTTCAACATGAACATCATACTTTTTAATATGGAACTTTAAAAAAGCAAATCTAGGTCTTGTGGCATGTTTAATGTGTGTGTGTGTGTGTGTTTGTCCGTTGGCAACGGATCGTGTGTGTTTTATTTGTGTAGCGTCCAAAGGTTGTGTTTGCAGTAGAAGCAAAGTGTGTGTGTGTGTGTGTGTGTCCTTGACCACTGTTTGTTTATGGAGGTGAAGCAGATAAAGGCCTGAAGCTTCCTGACATCCACTCTTTACTTTCTCCTCAGCGTTCCTGCTGCATTTGAACGTCAGTAAACTCCCTGAAACTCGTCCTCGTGGTTCTACTTCCTGTTTGTGTTTCCACTGAAGTTCATGTTTCCACCTCCTCTTCCTCCTCTTCCTCAAACCAATCATTGTGTCTTCTTCATCACTTCTTTATCTCTTTCCTCCTCCTCTTCTTCAACTCTGTCTCCGTGTGTCATGAGTTTGGATGTAAACAGGTTTGAGCCTTCAGGACTTCTTAAAGGGCCACGCCGCTTTACTCCTGTGGTTTGGTGCCCTTTGTGTTGCATTGTGGGAAACTTTGAGGGCTCCCGTGTTAATTTGAGCATTTTTTATTTTTTTCTTCCAAATCTTTCTCTTGTGAGTTCCCTCTGCCAAAATAATATAATTTTTAAAAAAAACAATAATACAAAAAACGTGTCTATTTTTTATTTTCATACATATTTTAAAATAATGTTTTTTAAATATAATAATATAATATAATTAATGCATTTCGTGAACCTCAATTGTAAAAAAAAAAAAAGTGCGTGTGCGTGTGCGTGTGCGTGTGCGTGTGTGTGTGTGTGTGTGTGTGTGTGTGTGTGTGTGTGTGTGTGACCTCACTGGGGAACTTCCCAGCTGATGGACGGCTGGGAACTGGTCTCCGGCTGTGGGAGTTTCCACCGTTCTATGAGAAAACGTGACTCAAGATTCCTA
This sequence comes from Cyclopterus lumpus, assembly GCF_009769545.1. NCBI lineage: Eukaryota > Metazoa > Chordata > Actinopteri > Perciformes > Cyclopteridae > Cyclopterus > Cyclopterus lumpus. The sequence continues at coordinate 14,981,769 of NC_046988.1, forward strand.
AAAAAAAAAAAAAAAAAAAAAAAATCACTTTGAGAGATCGCACCACGAGCCGCTGCTCTGGCACCTCATTCATACCGTGTGTGTGTGTGTGTGTGTGTGTGTGTGTGTGTGTGTGTGTTAAACTAACACGGAGCGCAGTGTGATACACAAATATCTGCAGACACGTTCGCACATTTGAGAACTGCATGGCGGCATGAGACGAGGTGTGTGTGTGTGGAATGACACACTGATGAAATCCTATCTTTCCGAATACATTTGAATATAATTCTGGATTAATTAGTTAGTTTTTAATTGTTTTAACACATTTCAAACTGTTTAAAAGCAGCGGAGGAAGAATCACGGACGCGATTTCCTTCTTTTACATCTATATCTACATTCTTGTTGTGACACGTCTTCTCCAAATATTTACTTTGCTCTTGTTTATAGAATAATAAGTCTAAAGGTCGTTTTTGTTTGGGGTCAAAAAGGAAAAAGATAATAAATATATTTCTTCATAAAGCTGAAGAGTCAATATTTTGTCCAGAAAAGAGAAATTCAACCAGTTTTAATCCCTTTAAGATATTTCAAATGTCACACGGAAGTATTTCCGTGAACTTTTATTTTTCCATTAAATTTAAACTTTGATAATTCAGCTTGAATAGTTTTTGTAAACATTTTTGGTGAATTGCATTTATTGTCTTCTTCTTATAGAAGAAGATCGCTACCCTCTCGGTTAGCGTAGCTTAGCATAAAGACCGTAAAACAAGGCTCTTTAAAATCAAAATCTACCATTTTTGTGTGAATATTTTGCACAACAATCTACTCGTTTACAGGATATTCAACCAGTTTGAATGTTCTTTTCTTTTTTGGGGGGGGGGGGGAGAAATATTCATGTACATTCAAGTTTTCAAACCCACAACCATGTTGTCGGGTCGAGGCCCTATTTGTTGTCCTTATGATGCAATCAGCGCGCCGGTGACTAATCACCAACACGCCGCCGATTACAGCCGGAGCTCCTTTCAGGGCGCCGACGGGCAGCGTTATCGTTACTGTTCGTGGTTATTCGGGCGTTCTTCTCGCCTTCAGTTCTTCTCGAGGTCGGTCCTCACGTTCCGGTTTTTGGGACGAGATTACGACGGATGTGAGACTTGTTGTTGACGTTTGTTTGTGTTTACACCGAGGACGCTTTTTAAACACATAATAATAATAATAATAATAATAATACAGCTCCACAGAGCTTGTTTATCTGCTTAAATTAATTACATTTGTGATTCTCCTGAGACGTAAACGGTTAAAATCCTCGTTGAAGGACCAGGAGGTCGATCGGGGTCGAGGGAGAACTGTTTGCCTCGAAGGTCTCGGTAATGTTTGTCAAGTGCTTCCCATTTGGCTGCAAGAGAGAGAGAGGGAGGGGGGAACACACACACACACACACACACACACACACACTAACACACACACTAATCGGTGACGGTCAGTACTTTCCACTGGACCCATGAATAAAGCAGTTAAACAGAGTGGCTGTAGCTGTTGACACACTGGAAGTGTGTGTGTGTGTGTGTGTGTGTGTGTGTGTGTGTGTGTGTGTGTGTGTGTGTGTGTGCTCCTCAGCAATAAACCTGCTGGGTGAGAATCTGTTCAACTCTTTTTTTTTTTGTAAATGTTTTCCTTTGGGGGATTGTTGCGAGCGACAATCCCCCAAAGGATTATTATTTTTATTATTTCAGTGCTTCGAGATCAAAATATTGAAACTTTTGCTACGCAGAATCGTCGTGGTGATGAACAACCAATCGCAGCCTTGAATTGTTTCCGTTTGTCCGGCTGGTTTTTGGAGGCTAACTTTGCTACTTTGTTGCTTTTGAGTCCACGCCGGTGTGTTTTCGGGCGAGTCGCCCTGCCGTGTGTGTGTGTGTGTGTGTGTGTGTGTGTGTGTACGGCTGCAGTGCAGCATTCATTGTGTTATTTATGAGCTCTCGACCAGATGTTCGTACTTCAGCACCTCATTAGCATTTCGACCCGAAAAGAAACATTTGACCTTCTTTTAACTTTTAATTAGTTCTGCAGGTCTCGTTATAAAGTTGAAGTTTTGGTTTGTGGACGGCGACCTCAGACCCTGTGTGTGTGTGTGTGTGTGTGTGTGTGACGGCTATTGTTTATCTATTAAATGTTGTACAAGTATTACAGCTTGTACTTGTACTGGGTTCTGTGTGTGTGTGTGTGTGTGTGTGTGTGTGTGTGTGAGACACATTCCTGTGTGTTGACCTGTTTGACCTCCTATGCTTTGGCTCCCTGCCTTCCTCCCCTCTTGTTTCTCTCCTCCCTCTTGGCCTCTTTTCTCTTCTCTCCCTCTCTTTGGGGTTTCTCGTCGCTTTAAAAACATCCGTAAAGCAGAAGAAACATTTTAAATTCAGTAAAAACATATTTTGCCTCCACAGGTTTGATTTCTGACCTCATGCCGGCTCTTTTACTGTTGTGCGCATGTGCTCTTGTTTACCCTGTTAATTGGCTATTTGCTTTTATCACAAACTCGGCATTTCCTCCAGATGTTTTACATTAAACGCCTTCCAGCGGTTTATGATCTCTTCCCCTCCCCCTGGGGGGGCTTTTATTGTGAAATAATTGCAGGAAGTGGATGTGAGCCAAACGGCGATAAGTGCAGTGAGACCAGGGCGACTCCTCTGGTTGTATAGAAGTCTATGCTTCATGTGTTAAAGCTGCATTCTCTCTCCTGACCACCAGGGGGCGACTCCTCTGGTTGTATAGAAGTCTATGCTTCATGTGTTAAAGCTGCATTCTCTCTACTGACCACCAGAGGGCGACTCCTCTGGTTGTATAGAAGTCTATGCTTCATGTGTTAAAGTTGCATTCTCTCTCCTGACCACCAGAGGGCGACTCCTCTGGTTGTATAGAAGTCTATGCTTCATGTGTTCAAGCTGCATTCTCTCTCCTGACCACCAGGGGGCGACTCCTCTGGTTGTATAGAAGTCTACATAGATGACTCTACTTCTCTCTTGAAGTACGGAAGCTATTTGACCGTTTCAGTCATGATAAAACTGTTGAAATGCAGAAGTTACGTGAGAAACAAGGAAACTTCTGGGACATGTGGGGGGGGGAGGGGGTCAAAGATCGGTGTGATCCGTCGGCTGCGTATCCGTGGCAACGGATGGTCCACAAAAGTTATTCCTGTAACACGTTGTGTTTGTTAGCAGAAGCTGATCTGAAGCCAGCTGCTACTTCCTGTTGAAGTTGTTGGGATTCCTCAAATCAGTGTTTCCTGGAGCGCTCATTCTCTCACTCTCTCTTTCTCGTTCCCTTTTTCTCGCTTTCTTTCTCTCACTCTTTTCTCTCTTTCTCGTCTTCTCTGCCTCTCTTCTTGCAGTGCTAAAACAGTGTGTGTGTGTGTGTGTGTGTGTGTATATATATATATATAATGTGTGTGTTGTAGTAAATTCCTGCTCCAGTTATGAGGTGATTATTCATCTGGTTTCAGTTTATTTAGTAATGGAAACTTCTCGCTGCCAAAAACAAACCACCCAAAACTTCCCTTCAGCTTTTCTTCTCTTGTTCCTTCTTTCTCATTTCTCATCCTCCTCTTTCCTCCCCCACTTTTTTTTTTTTGTTCCTCTTCTTCTTCCTCTGGTGCCCCCTGTGGACTAAAGTGGTAGTGTTGGTTCTGGCGCCCCCTGTGGACTAAAGTGGTAGTGTTGGTTCTGGCGCCCCCTGTGGACTAAAGTGGTAGTGTTGGTTCTGGCGCCCCATGTGGACTAAAGTGGTAGTGTTGGTTCTGGGGTCCCCTGTGGACTAAAGTGGTAGTGTTGGTTCTGGTGCCCCCTGTGGACTAAAGTGGTAGTGTTGGTTCTGACGCCCCCTGTGGACTAAAGTGGTAGTGTTGGTTCTGACGCCCCCTGTGGACTAAAGAGGTAGTGTTGGTTCTGGGGTCCCCTGTGGACTAAAGTGGTAGTGTTGGTTCTGGTGCCCCCTGTGGACTAAAGTGGTAGTGTTGGTTCTGGGGTCCCCTGTGGACTAAAGTGGTAGTGTTGGTTCTGGCGCCCCCTGTGGACTAAAGTGGTAGTGTTGGTTCTGGCGCCCCCTGTGGACTAAAGTGGTAGTGTTGGTTCTGGCGCCCCCTGTGGACTAAAGTGGTAGTGTTGGTTCTGGCGCCCCCTGTGGACTAAAGTGGTAGTGTTGGTTCTGGCGCCCCCTGTGGACTAAAGTGGTAGTGTTGGTTCTGGCGCCCCCTGTGGACTAAAGTGGTAGTGTTGGTTCTGACGCCCCCTGTGGACTAAAGTGGTAGTGTTGGTTCTGGCGCCCCCTCCTCTTTTTCCCCTTCCTCTTTGTTTTCATTCCTCTTCATCTCATTGCATCACTCGTGTTTTAACTCTCCAATTAAAACCCAATGGTGGTCCAGTGGAAAAGGGGGCGGGACTTCAATGGAAACCGCACAATCGTAGTTAAAATATGAATCCCCGTCTCTCTGGATTCAGTCTCAATGTAACCGTAGCAACGTCTCTTCCATTAACGAGGTACATTACATCCATCGTACTTGTTGTTAAGAGTTGGGCGAGCACACGTCATCGACTGTTTATGACTTTAAAAAGTGGATTTAGGGTTATTACGTCGAGGAATGTGAATCTCATTTAATCCAACATTCAGTTGAGTTTGAAGGGCGATCGACATGAAAACAACAACAATTATAACAACATGTGGAGGAAAGTGTGTGTGTGAGACTCCATACGCGGCAAAGCTGCATCTCATTAAGTGTGTGTGTGTGTGTGTGTGTGTGTGTGTGTGTGTGTGTGTGTGTGTGTGTGTGTGTGTGTGTGTGTGTGTGTGTGTGTGTGTGTGTGTGTGTGTGTGTGTGTGTGTGTGTGTGTGTGTGTGTGTGTGTGTGTGTGTGTGTGTGTGTGTGTGTGTGTGTGTGTGTGTGTGTGTGTGTGTGTGTGTGTGTGTGTGTGTGTGTGTGTGTGTGTGTGTGTGTGTGTGTGTGTGTGTGTGTGTGGGGGGGTGCTACCAAACAGGAGGATGTCAATGCCAACAACACACACTCACACACTCGCTTCAGGGTTATTTCTCAAGGACGCACACACACACACACACACACACGGCTCAGATTGGCCCACTGATTGTGGGTGAATCTGCCTCTTATCAGCAGACCTCCACCCCCCAGATCTCATATTCATACACTCCCTGTAGAGAAAGAAGTATTAAGTGTATCGTAAAGACAGTTGAATATCCTGTAAACGAGTAGATTAAGAGCTCCGGTTTCTAAAGCGTTTAAAAAAATTGTAGATTTGATTTTAAAGAGCCTTGTTTATGCTTTTCCGGACAAAATATTGACTGTTCAGCTTTATGAAGAAAGAAAAAAAAGTAGCCAAATCTTTTCCAAAAATATCGACCCTCCTGATTTAAGTGTCTGGAACAGATTGTGCATCTTTCTGTTCAAGTGATTAACATGATTAAAGGGTTATTATTATTATTATTATTATTATTATTATTTCAGAGCACACAACGTCTTTCTTCTTGTGTTGATTGAAGCTGAAATCGATAACTTCTTCTTGTCGTTTACATTTCTGACTGACGATGCCAATAAAGTTTGTTCAAACAAGAGCTGATGAGGCAAATATAAGTTGAATAGACCATAATTTGCTAATTGAACATTGTGCTGCATTGACTCATATTTACAATGTTTACTGAGGGAATAAATCAAGTAGTCATTTATATAGACTTCTATACAACCAGAGGAGTCGCCCCCTGGTGGTCAGGAGAGAGAATGCAGCTTTAACACATGAAATATAGACTTCTATACAACCAGAGAAGTCGCCCCCTGGTGGTCAGTAGAGAGAATGCAGCTTTAACACATGAAGCGTAGACTTCTATACAACCAGAGGAGTCGCCCCCTGGTGGTCGGGAGAGAGAATGCAGCTTTAACACATGAAGCATAGACTTCTATACAACCAGTGGAGTCGCCCCCTGGTGGTCGGGAGAGAGAATGCAGCTTTAACACATGAAGCGTAGACTTCTATACAACCAGAGGAGTCGCCCCCTGGTGGTCGGGAGAGAGAATGCAGCTTTAACACATGAAATATAGACTTCTATACAACCAGAGTCGCCACCCCCTGGTGGTCAGGAGAGAGAATGCAGCTTCAACACATGAAGCATAGACTTCTATACAACCAGAGGAGTCGCCCCCTGGTGGTCAGGAGAGAGAATGCAGCTTCAACACATGAAGCATAGACTTCTATACAACCAGAAGAATAATTTTCTCAGACTTCTTGGGACCAAAACTATCTGCTGTGGCTCAGCAGTCAGAGCGGGTCGTCCCCTGACGACGGGGCCGGCGGTTCGATCCCCAGCTCCACAACACGCTGAATGCCAAGTCGCTCCCCGTGGTCCGATCAGCTATAGCTTCCATCAACCGTCAAAGAACTTTGCATAAATGCTCCATATAAATGCAGACATTTACATTTTCATCCCCTTTTTTTCCTCCTGTCTGCTGCTGCAGATCTTCTTCCCTCTGAGTCGGTGTTTTGAGTGTCCGTCTGCGTCTTGCTTTTCGGTAATTATGCGAGCAGTCGGGTGCTATTTGGGCCGTCGTTTAAAGCTTTTATTCAACCCTCGTCCATCCTTTTTATTCCTCTTTTTCACCACCACATTCGCAGCCATCTGGTCAATGAAACCCTTTTTCTCTCTGCCAACATTGATGTAACTCCCAGTGAAGTCCCTTTTATTCCCTTTTATTGAGCTGAAATAAATGGACTTCTTTTGCGTTGATGATGCTGTAAACGTGCACTCGGACACGAAAGAGTTATATAAATTGGATCAGAGGTTTCAGAACGCTGTCTGTACGTTATTATAATTATTTGTTGTGCAGTAGGAGGCCAGAAGCTGCGTTTTATCAGTCCAGTTGTAGCCGAGAAGAAACAATTTCTGAAGCTGCAGAAGTGTGTGTGTGTGTGTGTGTGTGTGTGTGTGTGTGTGTGTCCAGTGATGTGCAGGTGCAAAGGCTTTGCTCTGTCACTTCCATTAAACATGCTGTCCTCATCCCTTAGCTCTCGTATCTCTACCTCCTACCTTTTCTTTTCTGCGTCTCTTTTTTTAGCGATGCTCATCTCTCGCTTGGTTGCCGTTGCTGAGGTGTGGAGACTCTGGCCTGTCTGACACACACACACACACTTAAACACACACACCTCCGACAGAGCGCTTCGCTACACTGGTCAGAAAATTGGACCCTCAACAGTCTGTATATATTTGAGATGGAATTCCTTTGAAGAGTCTAGACGGCACACACACACTGACACACACACACTGACACACATACACTGACACACATACACACACACTGACACACGCACACACTGATTTGAAGACAGGAGTCTGTTGCCGCTTGCTGGTTTTAACTATAGAGTCTTATCTGCAGAGCCACTATCAGTAGTTTCTCTCTCTCTCCTGCCTTTTGTCTTTATGACAGTCGGTGTCTCTCGTCCATGTGTGCTGCTGACAGATAACGCATTGACGTTAATTACAAGTCACGTCGCCCGTCAGACAGAGTTCGTGTAGAGGAAACGTCGCCCGTTACTGGATCCAACATCGATACTCGTTTGGATTGTTCCGGCTCCTCAACTTTAAGATAAAGTTTGTTAAGTTAAGGTTTAATACAACTTGGGCCACCATTTCTTTTGGTTAAAGCTACTACAAGGAACTTTCATGTATGTTGGTTCTGGTGCCCCCTGTGGACTAAAGTGGTAGTGTTGGTTCTGGTGCCCCCTGTGGACTAAAGTGGTAGTGTTGGTTCTGGTGCCCCCTGTGGACTAAAGTGGTAGTGTTGGTTCTGGTGCCCCCTGTGAACTAAAGTGGTAGTGTTGGTTCTGACGCCCCCTGTGGACTAAAGTGGTAGTGTTGGTTCTGGTGCCCCCTGTGGACTAAAGTGGTAGTGTTGGTTCTGGTGCCCCCTGTGGACTAAAGTGGTAGTGTTGGTTCTGGTGCCCCCTGTGGACTAAAGTGCTAGTGTTGGTTCTGACGCCCCCTGTGGACTAAAGTGGTAGTGTTGGTTCTGGTGCCCCCCTGTGGACTAAAGTGGTAGTGTTGGTTCTGGTGCCCCCTGTGGACTAAAGTGGTAGTGTTGGTTCTGACGCCCCCTGTGGACTAAAGTGGTAGTGTTGGTTCTGACGCCCCCTGTGGACTAAAGTGGTAGTGTTGGTTCTGACGCCCCCTGTGGACTAAAGTGCTAGTGTTGGTTCTGACGCCCCCTGTGGACTAAAGTGCTAGTGTTGCAACAATATGACTTGACCTTTTGCCTCTAGTGTGGATTAACCATTTAAATCACTGGATCATACATTTCCCAGAATGCAACTCAACACAAAGCTGGTGTTAATTCCCCCTTTTAACCAAAAAAAAGACACAGCAGTACTGAATGCGTCCTGCTGAGTCTAATTGAGGATGACGACCTGTTTTCCTGCTCAGGGCATCACGCCGCCGAAACCACTGCGAGCACTCATTTGGTGACTTGCAGGTAAAAACAACAACAACAACCTGTCTAGACTTCTTAAAGATGGGCCTAACACCCTAAATGCTGTTGTTACTACGGTTACATGAAACCAGACCTGCAAATGACTAAATCACTGCTCACGGAGGCTGTTTTTATGACCGCATGAGAAGAAAGTAGTAGAAGAACATCGAATCCTCATTAAATTAAATAGTTAAGTATATCAATTAAAACGTTGTTCGTCGGCCTCCTAAAAACTCGTAACAGGGAGATTTTCTAGCTGTGTGTGTGTGTGTGTGTGTGTGTGTGTGATTCCCAGACTGTGTCTCTGTACTTCCTTTACAAAGTCACAGTGCGAGTGTCTCCGCCTGACAGCCTGACAGCGTGAGCGCTGACGAGGAGGGCCCCCCGAGGTGCTGAGCGTGCACGTGCTCACGCACGCTCAAATCTGACATTTCCTTTTGTGCCCCTGACTGTGAATGAGCCGAGTTCTAAAAACAACAAGCAACGGATGTGAAAACCCCCGACGCTCTAATGAACGACGGCTTCGAACCCGTCGTCGGTAACGTTTCTGCAAATTTTTATTTGTTCTGTTGTTAAATTGCTCTTAATGTTTTGTGCCATGTGAAAAAGAAAATAAAAAAAGCCTTTTTAGAACTGTCATTTGTCCCCGAGCCGAAGCCCCCATTAACCTCCAGGAAGAGCCGTTTGGTGAGTTCCTCCATCAACCTCCGGCATTCACCATTTTTTTAAATTTCTGGCCGGAGACATTTCTTCTTGCCGGATTAATTGCGACAAATCCAAGGTCACGTGGGGTCAACTGAGCCCAACAGTCATATTTAAGGCATTGTAAGGAACTCGTAGTCACAGTAATGGAAATACGAGTGGCTTCTGTGTCCGAGAAGACCCACCCGGGTCTGTTTGTTGAGTGCAGTTTTGAAGACGTGTTGAGAATATGAAATCCCGGAGTGACGTCACGACTTCGTTTAGGCGGTCTGGAGGGACTTCATTTTAGTTTTAAAATGAAAACAAAGTAGTGTGGATGTGGCTTAACTCTACAAAAAACCCTTGTCGCTTATCGGCTTCCTGTTGGAGGTGATCGGGTGGGTTTTGACGAACATGCATGCATGCAAGTAAAGGTCAAAGGTCAAGGTTCACGCTGTTAAACTGCAAAGCAAGAAAGCCTGTCTCTTTCTTCTTCCTCTTCTTGCGACCTCTCGTGTTCAGTCCAGTTGTGTGCCGTCACACAGCGAAGAAACCACAAGCCTTTAACAGTCAGAAGAGATTAGGGTGTGTGTGTGTGTGTGTGTGTGTGTGTATATAATAAAAATGTCTCTACTGCAGCATCTTTACATGCAAGTAAAGCAATATTAAATATAAACATGCACAATATGTACAAAGAATAGAATAATACTAAATTAAATAACAAAACTTGGAACTTCTTTCCAGGGGCTCAAACCTAAACTCTTAATTTTAGCAATACATTGTATTTTATACGTAAAATCTTAATGTGTAAAGTAGCTAAAGCTGTTAGGAAATGAGGAAAATATTTAACTTTTTACATTTATCTAAGTGTAAAGCTCACGTAAAGTATCTCAAAATTCTACCACTGGTAACGAGGGAGTGGCCGCTGTTACCTAGTTAGAACCGAACTGGAATTCTAATGTTATTTAAAGTGTAAATACTAATGTTAATGTTCGCCAAAGCTCAAGACTCGACCATCAAAACTGGATCCGCCGGTTACTGTTGAGTACGCGCTGCAAGTCCTGCAGAGCATGAAAGCCCGGCAGGTAACTCTGAAGTTACGAGACATCATCACTTTAGAAGTATCAGCCTTCGTAAAAAAAAAACACCCTCTTCAGGAGACGAAAACTGGCGGTGAAGCCTCCCCCCCCCCCCTCTTCCCATCAGGCAAATTCTTAGACGACTCCGCAGCTTGTGATCTCTAGAACCCACGAGAACGGGCGCTTAAGTGGGTCTGAAGCGTCTCTGACGTTGATTGATGCCAGCAGGGAATCTCTGGATGCAGACCACCGAGGCACCTGGCTCTAAAACAAGATGTCAGCCGTTTGTGGGACGTGGTCCGACTGCTGAGAGCCAAGCCATCGAGGCTGGAGGAAGAAGAAGAAGAAGAAGAAGAAGAAGAAGAAGAAGACGACAATCTTAAGACCTTGATTTTACTCCAAGAACACCGAGAAGCTTTTGTAAAAGAGTAAATCGGTGTTCTCGTGTGTCGAATCCAGACCCCTCTTTGATGCTTAAGTGTAAAAGAAGCTGGAGGCCTGAGATTAATAATTGGACACCTCCAGTCACAGATGATTCATTGAGTCAGACCCACAACCCTGCAGAGCGGGATGGATGAAGAGTTAGCATAATTGTTATCGCGGCTCTTTTGCTCCGGCGCATTCTTCTTCTTCTTCTTCTTCTTCTTCTTCTTCTTCTCTGGTCTAATTGTTTAAGGTCTCAAAAGAGCAGCGATTCGATCCGGAAGCTGCACCAGGCGACTAAATGACAGCGGTACACTCTTCTCTCTCTCTCTCTCTCGCGGCTTCTGGGTAATCTTTTTTTTTTTCTTTCTACAAAAGCAGCGATTCACGGAAGCTTAAGATGTCAAATAAATTACTGGCAGAGGGACGATGGACTTCTTCTTCTGTGGTTCTGTTCTGTGGCTGACATCCA
>NC_046988.1:14997908-15032908 GCF_009769545.1 Cyclopterus lumpus
CTAATACGTTGGTGACTTTCTTATGGAAACAGACATGTAAAAACACCCTCAATATTGAGGCCATATCTACGTTTCATCCGCGTGAGCAAAAGCTTTAAAGTTCGCTATAATCTGTAATGTTTGATGTGCACGAACTTCAGGCAAATAGCGGTCAAAAGCTAGCGTATAATAACAGTAACGATAATGGATTATTATTTAATTATTACTAACTTCCATTAGTTAACTGGCTTTGCATATTTTAGCTATGAAACCATATAAACGTGAGTACATAACTTTTTATTAGTATTTCAAAAAAGAAATTCAAGTGTTAAGAGAGTCGTCTTTATACGTAGAAATCCATCGTTTCTCCCCCTCGGGATGCGACTCGGGGGAATTTTCATGTCGGCGACAAAAAGACAAAAAAATAAATAGAAAATAGTCTTTGCTTTCAACATCGACGTGCAGCGGTTTGCCGGTGGCTAACTCGGGGGAACGATGCTCGGTGGCGTGTTGATTTGCTTTCTTTATCATCAAAGAAGAGAAGCTCTTCCAGGAGGCGGCCATTGATCCGGAGCCGGTTCCAAACTGGCCTTTTTATTGATTTTGGAAGTCTTTTGGTCTCTTTTTTTTCTTTTAAAGGGTGCAGCGAGACATTTAAAAGAATGTATTCGTTAAGCATCCGGAGACGGGGAGGGGTCCACATTCCTCCGTGATAACGATGTCATACTTTTATAATGATTCTCAGATGGTTTATTGGCGAGAGCTTTAGAGACGGCCATGTCAGTCGGTACGGACTGAGACGTCTCCACAACTATTGGATTAAATTCGCTTCAGACATTTATGGCCCTGTGAGGATGAATCGTAATAATGATCTTCTGACTTTTCATGAACGCCCCTCGAGCCGAAGAACGACGGCTGCTTCGAACTGAAATCCCAAAACGTTCTTTGGTTGTGTGAGCGTGTCATGTAACGGCGTTATTAATGTGGTCCCATATTACTAAAAGTAGCCCGGGAACACTTATTACACTTTTTATTATTTTTGTTTAAAAACTGCACACAATTGCCACATTTAACTTATTTCATTTATAATTTTGTTTTATTTAAAATTTCTTACAATTTAGTGGGAGATGACGTGAATGTTTCTTCATACATATATATATATATATATATATATATATATATATATATATATATATATATATATTTATTTATTTATTTATTTATTTATTTATTTATTTTAAAGTCAGGTGACTCCGGTGGATCCTGGTCTCCGTGCATCTGAGGGTTTAAAGTGCAGGAAGTGGTCTCCGTGTCCCTGATTTGTCTCGTTGTTACATCAAACTGTGTTTACAGACGTCAGAGAGCCACGTGAACCCTCCGCCGACCTTCAAGAACTCATTAAAGCCGGAACACAACGCGCATTAATGTCAGAAAGATTAAAAGATGATTGAAGGCGCTAAATTCCAACATCTGAGACGGTGTCAGAGAGGAAATAAATAAAATACGCCCCGTCAAATTTAAATGATAGGATTGGATTTAAAGGCTTTTTTTCTTTATTTTGGTTTTAAGGGTTGAAAGATGAAACTCGGATGACTTCTTCTTTCTTAAAGTTCACCGCTGGGTGAATCTCAGCTGAAAGGTCCATTTCTCCTCATGGCCACAGAGGACAGTTGATCAATGTTGTGGTATTCGGAGCAGGGCTTTTGTAAACTGCGGCGTTTCCTATAAGATAAATCTAGAGCCAGGAGTTTCTTACCTATACTTGCGTCTCGTTAAAGGAGATTTTAGAATTTAAAACCTTTTTTTCTGACGGACTGGGTTGTTTGTATCTTCTCTTATTAGTCCAATGAGTCAAAAACAACATCGCCAAGTCTTCCAAAAGTTCCTGTTAATGCCAGACGCTCTCATAATATCACAAGGTGACGGCGTTCTGTGTGTGTCATTGAGGTTTTTTTTGAGTGACTATTGCAAAAACAAAAATCTGCGTGTGCATTTTAGTTTCTCCCGACGAGGCACTTTGTGTGACTCACTGCAGACGGTCAGCAGAAAGCCTCTATTTATACGTTTCTCATTTCCTGTGTGAATGCCCGAAAATAAACTTCTGTCAATGACATTTACAGTCGAATACAATTATGTTTTATGTGTATGGGCTCTGGCTTTTTATTTTGGCAGTGTTAACACACCTACAGTGTATGCGAGTAGTTGGCATTTTAGTTTTTATTAAGGTTAGAAATGTCTTTATTGATCCCCAGTGTGGACAAGCGGCACAAGATAAGTGCAAATAACTAGAGAAAAGTCCAAAATAAATGAAAGTAGTAACTATACAAAAGCTATTAAACTGAAAATTACAAGACAAGCATTACCTTAAGAACAAAACGAGTACAACCAAAGTATTCGCTGGTTCTACAGTGGTACATATACAACATATTCTTTTTCCTTTTTAAATTAGTTTGGGGCCGATTTCCCCACAGAGAACCACAGGAGTGTTAATAACCCCTCCAAGCGTAAACTAGTTAGACATTTTCAGCGTCATAGAAAATCAATAGCACCTTGTGGAAAGTTCTCGACTCGGGTAATTACATTTGCTTCCTGCCCATACACTCTTCATGAGAACATGAGACCTCATGTCTGATACGCCGGTGAAGCATTATTTTCTCTTAACACGGCACCAGTAATCTTCCTGCACTGCTCGAGTGGCAAAGAACTTCACTGTTGGACGTCCAGAGGCACAAACGCTGGTCTGTATCCGCCTGACTGAGCACATTGTCCTGCAGAAGGGAAGAGGACCGGAGTCTGATGGAAACCAACAGTAGTAATATTGAGTTTAGCCAGCTATATAAATATAAAATTCACATATTATTCCCCATTTCTTCAGTAGTTTAGACTATTAGCAACATGTTGTCCCCATTTCTTCAGTAGTTTAGACTATTAGCAACATGTTGTCCCCATTTCTTCAATAGTTTAGACTATTAGCAACATGTCCCCATTTCTTCAGTAGTTTAGACTATTAGCAACATTTTGTCTACATTTCTTTAGTAGGTTAGCCTATTAGCAACATTTTGTCCCCATTCCTTCAATAGTTTAGCCCTATTAGCAACAGGTTGTCCCTATTTCTTCAATAGTTGAGCCTATTTGCAACATATCTCCATTTCTTCGAATGTTGAGGCCATTGGCAACATGTCTCCATTTCTTTAATAGTTTAGATTATTAGCAATATTATATCTCCATGTCTTTAATAGTTTAGATTATTAGCAACATTATATCTCCATATCTTTAATAGATTAGATTATTGGCAACATTATCTCCATTTCTTTAATAGTTTAGCCTATTAGCAACATTATATCTCCATGTCTTTAGTAGTTTAGATTATTAGCAACATTATATCTCCATATCTTTAATAGATTAGATTATTGGCAACATTATCTCCATTTCTTTAATAGTTTAGCCTATTAGCAACATGTAATCTCCATTTCTGAAATGCTTTGCCATTATTGTAGCTCAGTCTGTCATCTCAAAGGTCAGCAATACAATTGGAGCCACGACCAACAACAACACATCAAGACGGCATTGTCGATGTTTAACTTGTTACACTGAAGTGATTCGTGTTTACTTGGTTTTGCCTTCGGCTTCCACCGCGGCGTAATCCTGGCTTTAAGGGTCTATTTATTCGTAGAGCTTCTTTGTTGTAAACAGCGGCCTGCTGTACGCCGATGAAACCAAAACAACGAGCGGAAAGACGCCGAAGCTCCCTGGGAAGCTGAGGAAAGCTGCATTGTTGTTGATACTCTGGGTCGCTCTGAACAGAGCCACCTCTTTCACGTCGCACAATTGATCTACTGTTTGAATAAAAATATTGGCGAGCGCAGCTTTAAGTTTCATTTTAAAGCTCTGTTTTCCTCACAGCTTTGCAACAGAGCGGCCATTGATTTAATGATGCGGTGTGCTGCCGGCAGCCTCCGGCTCAGTCCATGCGGTCCCACTATCCTGGGTCCTGATACCATCCTGGTATCTGTGTTGCATACCATTTGTCTTCCCCCTTCATATTTCCCCTGGGTTCTCCACCGTCAACTATCTGAAAGATCTCAGTAAAAAAAACACCGGCTACAGTTAACGAGACAATATTACTGCCACGTTTCCAGGCTTTGATGCAAATGTCTTGTTTTTGTCTTCAAGCATGTTGTGTATATATATATATATATATATAGTGTGTAATATAGTAAAAAAAAGAAGTTAATTATAACTGAAAGGATGAAGAAATAGTTTAAATATTGTCAATGATAATAATCAAACATTATATTGCATATAATACATAGAAATAAAGCATGTAACAAGTGGAAACTGAGAGGTGTTGTTCAACCTTTTTGGAATAAGATCACATACAAACTATTGTCTTTGAGATACGTCGTCAGATAACCGAAAAAAAAGGGAGAAAGAAAGTTGGAGTGTCAGATTATGCAGAATGTCCTCGTCGGTATTTAAACGTTACATGACAGCTGGCTGCAGATCAGTACGTCTGGCAGCGGACACGTAATGAAATCACAGTTCATTCTGGCACTGGAAAGCATGGTGAACCGGAAAGAAGCACTGTGTGTGTGTGTGTGTGTGTGTGTGTGTGTGTGTGTTGCGGCCTGGTTTTGCTGAACCAGGATGAACTGCTGCTCTCGGAGCTATTCAAAGGCCTCCCATAAAACCTCTGGATCTTAATCGGATGCTGTTCAGACTCCACATTGTAATTACGTCCCAACACATTCATGTCGGCATGCTCCTACAAAAGAGTGTGTGTGTACGTGTGTGTGTGTGTACGTGTGTGTGTGTGTGTGTGTGGGTTTGAGGCCGAAGGGTTGGTCGTTTTCTGTTGTGTACAGTCGATGTCTCTTTGGGAGGTTTAAGCTGCATGTTATATCACGTTAACATTGTGTTTGGGCTATTGATGTTTGTGTGTGATGTTTGTATGATATTTACACAGATGTGTGTGTGTGTGTGTGTGTGTGTGTGTGTGTGTGTGTGTGCGTGCAGCTTATCTTTTCCATGCTCTTCTCACCAAGTTTCTTTGGTCTAAATTGGATGTGAAAGGAAATCCCATGTCTGCAAGGCTTCCACTGCAGGCACAGACGTGTGTGTGTGTGTGTGTGTGTGTGTGTGTGTGTGAGCTGTAACACTGAGGCTGTGAAGGAGAGATTTTCAGAGGGCACGGACCAGATAGTCCATGGAGGACGAGGGTTTAAGAACAAAAAGCTTTTAATTATAAAACAACATATTTGGCTTCAAGAAAAACAAGTTTCCAGTGTAATTAATCCTCCATTCAAACACTTTGATTATTACAACCTCAGAGCGTATTCAGTGTTTGTCTTATTACATTTCTGCATAATGTGTTTTAAGATAAGGTTGATCCCCTTTGGAAATGTCAGCAAGCAGAACAGCTTGTTGCTTTTTTTAATTTCCACACCGTCAGCAGTTTGATTGAAAGTTTCTGTTTCCAGGGAAACTCTACTTTAGTTCTTTTGAGCACAGATTACCCAACGGCTGCAGTAAATCTCTAAATGTGAAACGTGGAGGTGTTTCACCGCGTCGTGGAGTGTTTGGAACGGAAGGATTAGCGGAGAGGTGGATTACGTCTGAGGGGTCTCCGTGGAAGTCGTGACGAGGTCTGCAACGAACTTCTGCTTTTAATGGTTGGTCCTTGTGGCGGTCGACAAACACGCATCGCCCACCCGGGAGACCGCAGTTCGATCCCCGAGTGAAACGGGAAGTGGACGTTGATTTATTTGTCGTAACTTGCGCAATTCAGTAATGGCACCTCCGTGTTTTATTTTAAGCCAAACAAGTCTTTTCCTAAACAAAGTATTTCACGATCTTTTGCCAAACCTAAGTATTTCACGATCTTTTCCCAAACCTAACGAAGTATTTCACGATCTTTTGCCAAACCTAAGTATTTCATGATCTTTTCCCAAACCTAACGAAGTATTTCACGATCTTTTCCCAAACCTAACGAAGTATTTCACGATCTTTTGCCAAACCTAAGTATTTCACGATCTTTTCCCAAACCTAACGAAGTATTTCACGATCTTTTTCTAAACCTAACAAAGTATTTAACAATCTTTTCCTAAACCTAACATTATTTCACGATCTTTTCCTAATACAAATGAGTTTTTTAGAGGTTACAATAAGAAAAAGACGTAACTTTTCCTGCAGGATTTGCTCATCTTCTCAATGTTGTTCTGCGTCCTCCTGCTCTGGATTTACAATTTAACTGTCTGCCCAAATGCATATGAGCTATTCAGCACTTTACTTCTAGACGTAAAATATCTTCTTGATAAACTGTTTTTCTTGCATCAAATTTGTTTTTTCTGGTGTAGAAATGTCAGTTTCCAAAACAGCTGCCATGATTTTGCAGTTGAGCCGTGACAGCTTGAGGGGAAAGATATTCATCCTAGTTTTGTGCCAAAAGAGTTCAATGCTGACTTTTGAGGGCAAAAAAAAACCTGTTTGCTCAAAAAGGACGTCTGTCCTCTGCGATCTATGAAGCGTCTCGCCAAAACCTCAGTGAAGTTAAATTTGGGGCCTGGAAGGCAACTTATCATAGACTGTTTCCAAGAAGTGGACGTAGTGACGTAACTTGTTGGTTTGTGGTCGTTTTGAAGCCTTGAGCATGGATTTGTTCATGTTAAAGCTGCATTCTCTCTCCTGACTACCAGGGGGCGACTCCTCTGGTTGTATAGAAGTATATGCTTCATGTGTTAAAGCTGCATTCTCTCTCCTGACCACCAGGGGGTGACTCCTGTGGTTGTATAGAAGTATATGCTTCATGTGTTAAAGCTGCATTCTCTCTCCTGACCACCAGGGGGTGACTCCTGTGGTTGTATAGAAGTATATGATTCATGTGTTAAAGCTGCATTCTCTCTACTGACCACCAGGGGGCGACTCCTTTGGTTGTATAGAAATCTATGCTTCATGTGTTAAAGCTGCATTCTTTCTCCTGACCACCAGGGGGCGACTCCTCTGGTTGTATAGAAGTCTATGCTTCATGTGTTAAAGCTGCATTCTCAAACAGACCATAAAGCAGGGTCTGCTTTAGGGGCGGGGCTACAAGGTGATTGACAGGTCTCTCCCAGAGACCTATACGGCGTCTCTAGGTCACTTTATTTTAGAGCCAGGCTCAACCAGATAACCAGTCTAGTTTAGTGGCGACACAGAAGGTTACGTAACGGTATCATCCACCTTCAAACACCAGCTAAGCGCCCAGTGTAGTTTCACAATGTTTCATCATTAATTGCACACCGTGATGCGTCTCTTACCTCAACCTGGCAGCCGCTCGCCTCCTCCAGCCGTTCAATGAGGCAGCGGCTCCACGCGAGTCATTAAAAAGGAGAAGGGGTCCTCAGCTGCACCGCGTTCAGCTCACTCTCATTGCTGGCATTTCTCAGATAAGAAGCAGCCAGCAAAAAACTGATTTACAAGGCTCCTCTCCTCCCTCTTTATGAGTGTGTGTGTGTGTGTGTGTGTGTGTGTTTAAAGGACTCAAAGTGTAATAAACTACCATGAAATACTGCGCCGGCAAAAACACATCAACCTGCAAATCACATCACAGCGTTCAACGCTCGTTCTCCATCTGTCATACAGCAGAGTGTGTGTGGGTGTGTGTGTGTGTGTGTGTGTGTTCAGTATACTCAGGTTTCATGTTGAACCTAAATCTCGTTCCCTTCTTTTTCTATTTATTTTTCCTCCTCCCCGAGGTGCGCATCGCGTTTCTGTTCATGTTTACTTCACTCCCATTTCTTAACACTCTGGTACTTCTCTCCTCAGCATCGTCGTCATCCGATACTCACGTCGATATTAGGGGGGAGGGGGAATTCCGAGAATGCGGGCGTTAACTACTTCTTTTATTGGATTTGAATACCAGTGTGCACCAGGGTAACGTAACACCGAACTCAAAAAACCCTCAACTCTGACCACACCCCAACAGTGATGTCATCGTGCACTGTCGCGCCTCTGCATCACTAAGTCCCGCCCTTCCAGTGGACCAGCATGGGTCCTTAAAATATGCACGTCGGTCAATGGCGAGAAACTAATTAACTTTTTAAACCTGCTTGAAATGTGCCATAAATTACACATTATGTTTTTGTCAAGTCAAAAAGATAATTCAATGTCAAGAAAGTCTCATTTTATCACAAAACTGTTATAACTTGTCAAATGTAGAGGTTCATGGCACTGAAATAAAACACGATCAAAACAGCCTTCTGTTTACTTATTTTTTTTACCAAAATAAGATCCTTCGGTGGACAAACAGGAATTCAAAATTCCAGTTTATTAAACTTTATTAATCAATTAATTTATTTGAATAACTCGGCCTCATTGTCAGCGATGGCCTACCCAGCCATTTAAATCGGTATCGGCTCGATGTCCAGTATCGGAATATCTTTTGAAGGAAGGTATCTTCAATGTTTTAAGATCTACCAACATTTTAGTTACGCTCTTTCAAAGTTGAGAGTTTAAATGCACTAATACTTCAACGCTTCAGACGAGCGCGAGAAACACTTGAAGAAACGTTAAGTTGATCTTCTATGGTCTTATTTCCTCAGATGTTTGAATACTGTAATTTTAGACTGATGTTTTCCTTTTCTTTTTGTCGGCATTGACACATTTTTGGGAAGCCTTCAGCACATCACCCTAGTTTCCTTCTGTCCCCGTTGGGTTCAATTTAAACGTATCTTTCATAGGCGGTGGAAGCAAAACAATTAAATAAAAATCTTCTCAAGCTCTTTTCCGGCCGTGCAAAGTCTCAAAAGGAGAAAGTTGACGCTCCATTTGCATGAAATCTCAAAGATTTTATGGCCCACGTTATACAGACACTTTAATAAAGGAGAGAAATTACTGTCACAGCGACAAAATCTTTCTGATTTATTTCTTGCATGAAAAGCTCAGATGTTTCCTGAACGGGTCTCTTGGTCTCTTTTTTTGGGGGGGGGAAATGCATACAAGACAAACATGTTACTTTTAATAAGTGATGCACTGATATAGAAACGTGAACCCGAGTTTATTAAATCTCAAGGACGCTGTGCTGCCGTACAGAAGGTGGTGTTCACCGCTGGATGCGGGAGGCAGATGGTTGGATGGATTCATAATGTCCAGTTAATTAAAGACGGGACGTGTTGAGATGCATCAAAACTTTCATTTCTTTAGATGAGTCACTCGACTTTGTAAAAAAGGAACACAATGTTCCGGAAAGGTAACGCAGAGGGACTGGTGAAACAATGAAAAGGAATGAGGAGATTGTTTGAACCGTTAAACTGATCCCAAGGACTCTGCAGCCTTTTTGCAGGAGTGTTTATCCATTTGTTTCCCCTCCATCTGTTTTTTATACGCTATAAATCATAGACCGTATATAAGAAGTGGATGTCGTCACCCGTTGGTTTGTCAACTGCTATTTTGAAGCATCTAGTTCGCCGTTTGAGCCGTCGCCATCTTGGCTTTTTGTAACCGGTGAACAGGAAGTGACACTATTTGTACTGAGGCGGAGTCTACACGTGTCTGGTGTCGACCTGTCAATCACCTTGTAGCCCCACCCTTAAGAATACTCTGCTTTATGGTCTGTAAAGGACCATCATTTACTAAATGAACATCACGCTGTATTGAAGAAGACTTGAAACTAGAGATTGAGACCAAAAACTAATGTTTACAATGTTTACTGAGGGAATAAATCAAGAGAAGGAGTCATTTATATAGACTTCTATACAACCAAAGGAGTCGCCCTCTGGTGGTCAGGAGAGAGAATGCATCTTTAAGACATGAAGCGTAGACTTCTATACAACCAGAGGAGTCGCCCCCTGGTGGTCAGGAGAGAGAATGCAGCTTTAACATGAACAAATCCATGCTCATGGCTTCAAAACGACCACAAACCAACAGGTTACGTGTGGTATCTCACGGCTGATTGGCAGCGTAGGTGGTTGATTAGTTTGGTCCAGATTACACGGACCACTAAAGTCTGATTAGGCCGAGTCATTGAAAAAATAGTTGAAAGCTTAGTGTTTTCTCTATTAAGTGTAATTAGCAGCTGTGTGTGTGACGTTCACTTCCCCTCATCTCAGTTTTTAGCTGTTTCTCTGTATAATTAATCTTCCCCTTTTTGAAATGGCAGTTTGAAGCTCATGGCTTTAGATTTGTATTTGTTGGCTCTCTTCCATGTTTTAACTCTTAATTGACTTGTGACCGCCACGGGAGGATTCTCAAATTAAATACTAATGTACTGATACATTTTAGGGACATTCCTGAAGGTCCTCCTGTGGAAAGGAAGTTTAAATACAGTATGATGGATTTCTTTATTTGCATGAAATCTAGAATGAATGCAAATGCAACCTAACTGCTAAATATAAGTAATAAATATGTAATGTTTGTGTTTTGTGCAGGAGAGGAAAGGTGGTTCATGTCCACGGGCCTCAAGACTTAACAGGTAACAATCATCACCTCTACTCTACTTTCCTCTTCTCTTATTATACTTTTAGATTAATGTCTTCCAGTCTTTCTAGAGATAATCTGCTTTCAGCTGCCTGGTGTTACTGGATCTTTGAGATGGATATTGGTTGTTGTTTTTAAAACCCCATACCCATAAATCAGGGTATTTTCATCAATTTGTTGAAACTTTTTGTGCCATTTTTACCTTTTTTTTTGTAATCAAGAGACATGCAGGAAATGTTGGAAGAGAGCGAATTAAATTTATTCCAAAAATATATATATATATATATTATTTTGGTTTATTTATTTTTTGTTTTGTGCTTCAGCTTTCACATGGTTCTTTGATAAAGATGCTATTGTGCTAAATGTTTTCATGTTGTTGTTAGGTTTTTAAAGTTTTGTAGTTATCATTCAGCTTTTTGGGCGTATTGTGTCTTAGTGGTTGTGAACGTAAAGGAACATGGAGGAGCTCCATGCATTTTATTCGCCCTACTGGGGGTATAACGAAGACGTGTCACGCAACTTCTTTCTCATCAGTTTTCTGTTGCGTGACACGTAACACGACCTCACGGGGCAGTTAGCGTGCCGTGTTTTATTGTTAAATTCCTGCACTCATACAAAGGCCTCCTGCTTTTCTATAGTCATATACCATTACCATAAAACCAGTTCATTAAACTGGAGTTGCTGTGTCAACACATAGCGCTGCAGAGCTAATTATTTAGCCTTTTTATAACGCACATAAACGCACGTTATTTCTCTAGTGTGTGTGTGTGTGTTTGTGTGTGTGGATGATAAAGAGCAAACAGGAAAGCATGTCTGATAAAGTCACTGATACAGGAAGTAGTTTGGCTGTACAAATACAGTATTTTTGGATCTGTTGTGATGTTTTAGACAAACAGTCTTTTGTGCGATGCCAGGCTGGATATTAATAATGAACAGTGTATGTTTGTGTAACGTTGAGGTATTGGGATGTTTCCTACATTGAGCGTAAACTAGTTGCACAGGAAAGTCTCCACTCAGCTGGTTTACTTTGGACTAGTTCCTGTTGTTGCCCAATCGCAGCTTGGGCTGTCCGGGTTATTGCGTCATCTTGTTTACTCGGGGTGTAATGATGCATCGATCTGGATCTATATATATATATATATATATATATCTCGATTCAGCGGTCCAATACCATCGATGCAAAGTTAAAACATTGATGCACATCATAATAAGATGCAACTTTATTTTGAAATTCTCATGGCACGTCATCATTTCTGTCCGAGAGCCCATCCATCACAGTCAAAATCATATATTTTTTGTGACTATTTAAATGAAAGCGACGCTGTCAAATGGACCAAAAAACACGGACAATGCCGCGGTAGAGACCTGTCAATCACCCTGTAGCCCCACCCCCAAAGCATACCTTTCTTTATAGTCTATTGGACTCTAAATGGACCGTAATGGACGGAGGACTGTTGGATTCGAATCATTTGGTCACATCTTTGTTTGGATTTCTGGGCTCAGATAAGATGGAAAGTTGAGCCGTGGTTTTAATATACATTTGTTATTATTTGTGACGTTCTATGGACTCAAGAACTATTTAACAAGCACAATAAATGTGACTAAGAAACAAGTTTTGAGATAAACTTCTCTTAACTTTAGCATATCACACACACACATACTCCCACGTTCCTGCGGGAGCTGTGCAGGAAAAACTCTGTTTCATTTCGTCGAGGGACGTTCGGTGTGTTTGTGTCTGGATCCTCACGCCTTCCCCCCCTCGCTTTGTGAGGATTTATGGAGAATGCATTGGATCGTGGAGGAAAAAGATGATGCACAAATCCTACTGTTCCTAATAAAAATGGAACAATCCTCAAGTCGAAAACATGCCCCCAAAACCCTGAGATGCATGCACATGCACCGCTGTGTCACCTCCCAACATTCTGCCACAGAGCGTTCATGTTCGCACAGCCCTCAATTTAAAAAAAAAAAGAAGTATTTTCAATTTCCTGTGCGCTCCAAATGTTCCCTGCCATGATTGTGCTTCACTTTTAGAATCGGTGGAAGCGAAGCAGGGATGGTTCCTGGTGGCAGCGAAAACCTCTGATTCAGAACCAGAACCCACATCACATGTCGAGCCTTTTTACGGTCCAACACAAATGTTTCCTATCAAATGGCAGAAAATGAAAGCAAAAGGCAAGAAAAAATGTGATTTTAAAATGTCTCGAAACCTTTTCTGAAGATCCCGTAAATCCAAACGCAACTATATATTTATGTTTAACATTATATTGATGAACTGGGAGCTGCATTCACGTGCTCTGACTGTGATGGCAACAGAAGACAGACATGGTGCAGAAATGTGGGCGGAACATTTTATTCATGTTGCACAGCGGTGGACCGTTTACAATGAAGTCAGCACACTTAGTGGTGCATGAAATATGGTTGCAGTGCGTTTGACAAAGTCCTGAACAAAGGCAGAAAGGTTGTGGGCCACTTCAACTCTCTGAGTAACTCCTCAACCTGCATTTATCTTTGGTTGACTGAGATTCTCTAAAAGGAAATCCACAGGCTGTACACACTAAAAGGTTCCTGCACAGTAAATTCCAGCTGTTTGTGCTAGACCACCTCACTCTACAGGACCCGTACTCCTGAACATACACTGTCATGATGTTCCCCGATAAAAGACTAATGTGTGTGTGTGTATAACTGTATTGGATACAGCTTGAATATTGCATTGTATTATATATAATTCAATATCTAATTGAATAGTCTATGAAGCGTATTTGAATTCAGACGCAGTAACGCTGGAGGTGACGGATGGACAGAGAATAATAAGAAGTAGACGAAACAGCAGAACAGATTTAAAGGTGATTTAATAAAAAGTATCCGAGCAGACGGACTCTTCTAACGGGTGGACTGGTCCCAGTTCTCCTAGTGACGTGCTGATGCACTTCTTCAACTGGTACTGGGAAGAAGAAGAAATATATATATATATATATATTCGGATATATATTTATAAATATAAAAGACTGTGATCTCTGTCTCTTATCTCGCCTCCTTTATTATTTCCCAGCATTCATCTGGGTACAGCGTGAGACGGGAGAATCAGTTTGCATTGAACATGTTGAATGCAGCGCTGATGAAAGCTCACGCTGATAATAGCTTTTTCATTATGTCCTCCACATTTCATTTTCTGTTGCAGACTTCTAATTCTCACCGCCGCTGCTGGCTGTGTGAAGAGTCCTTTGACTGGAGCTTTCTATTGTGTTTGGGGAATGTATAATATATATATTTTTGCATGTGTGTGTATATATAAACTCGGTGGAGGAAGACTGGGTGGGTGTGAGGGATTGTGTTCACCTTTTTAAAAGACGTCTAAGATTAAGAAGAATCGAATATATATATATATATATATATATATATATTAGTTGATTAGAGTTTTTTGTTTGGTTTTCTTCATGCTTTATGACATATTACCGAGAAACTTAAGACTTAAAAAAGGTGAAACTCCGTTTTTTCAGATGTGTCTATTAAATCAAATTAATTGATTAGTGGACTAAATCGTCTCGAGTGTAATTCGACTTCAATAAACCGCAAAGAGTATTAAAATAAGTCGATTGGCAGAAAATCTATTGGCAACCGTTTGGATAATTCTCTGGCTGCGTCTTCTTTTAATATGAAGAGTTGTGCTTTTTGGGGTGTTTTTTTTGTCTTTTGGCATTCTTTGATTTTCTGACAACAGATCAAACTATTGATCCAATAAATCCAGAAGATAATTAAGAGCTGATGAGACTCTGTGGACTCAGGTGTGTTCACTCGACCTGCTCCGAGGAACACAGGAACATCACATGATGTCTGAGTCGTGGAGAGACGGTTGGTATTGGAGGTGAAGGGAGAACTTTTGGGGTGTAGTTTCCGCCTCGGTGGCCTCGATCAAAGCTGATATCCAACATTTTCTGTCACATTGTGAAACAAACCAGTGCAGCTCTGCTCAACTCCCACTCCATTTATCTCTCCTCTCCTTCCTCCCTCCTCCCTTCATTCAGGACTAATTCCTGCATGTCAAACATCTGGAACGTCGACAGCAGCGCCGCGCACTCGTGTGTGAGTACGCACTCGCGCGCATAGTTTAGGACGCGCTGGAGTGTAATGACCACGTCCTTTAGAAGATATATTAAAGATCAATCGCTTATTGAAGCGATGGTAACGTTACAAAGCCGTCCGCGTTGCATTGTGGGATATTTATGCCCACCAGAGAGACGATGCAGTGTGCGTACTTTTGGTTTCCGACCAAGTTTTTGGACGCGCACTTTAAAAATCTCACACGTTAGCTGCGTGGTTTGAGCCCTCCGGGCCACCGTACTTTAGAGCAGTTACATAAAGACAGAGTTCAGGGATTTTAGCCTGCAGGCTTTTGGTCAAATAAACAAACTAATTAAGTGTGTGTGTGTGTTGACACAAAGCAGAAGTGGTCTGGAGGAGAACGAGGGGATGGAGGGATGAAAACAGAGCGGTGGTGTGTTGCGTTTGGGAAAATGGGTCAAGAGGAAGTTGAGGGTGTGTTTTTTAAGTGTGTGTATTTGTGTGTATGTGATGTTTCACAGCTGAGACAGTGTTGTTGGTCAGTGTGGGAATTTGTGTGTGTCTGATTGTGTGTGTGTGTGTGTGTGTGTTGACGGTGCATAACTTAATTCCACAGGGAAGCCAAAGCAACAGGGAAGCCAAAGCAACAGAGGCTCTGCTTCCTGTCCTAATTGCTAACAATCCTACACACACACACACACACACACACACACACACACACACACACACACACACACACACACACACACACACACACACACACACACACACACACACACACACACACACAGTAAAAAGAACTTATAATGCAAATAGCTTTAGCATTGCCGTTGTTTAAACATCATTATCTATTTTGACAGAAAAGCTCGTTTATCATCTTCACGCTACTTAACACACATTTATCATTTTACTTTTTTTCCTCCCTTTTGCTTTTCTAATACTACTTTTTGACATTTTTATTGACCAAAAGGTTAATCGGCTAATCGAGAAACGGTCTTCAGATTAATCGTCATGAAAAGACTTCCCTTGAGTTTAAAAGGAGAAAACATTTCATTTACAGTTTGGATTTGTGCGTTATGACGGAGAACGAGATAAAGTGGGCTTTTGGGGCATTTTCAAGCAAGATGCAAGGAAATAAGTGAGAATGTTACTGCTTTTATCCGTTGACTTTATTTGGAAATTGGGGATTTTTAAACGCAGCGACGCCACCCGGTCACATCCGACCCGTCGGCTTCTCAGGATCAATCTCTCGACTTTGAGTTCGGCATTTAAAGTGAAGCAAAGGGTCTTTGTCTCTGGACGGAGCTGCTGTTGTTCCACCGTCTCTCTTGGCACATGACTCATGGTGTGTGTGTGTGTGTGTGTGTGAGACAGACGGGGTGTGTGTGAGTGTGAGACAGACGGTGTGTGTGTGTGTGTGTGTGTGTGTGTGTGTTTTCCTGGCGTAGAGGTCAGACGGAGAGCAGAGGGCGTTCCTGCCTCCAATCTGGACCTGCTGAGTGTGTCCGTCCTCCGTCTGCTTCATTCTTTTATATAAATGCACCCCCCCCCCCCCCCCCCCCCAAAAAAAAGTGTCCTTCTGCTATAAATCATATTAATAATAAGTGTTTTGAAAAAGTTCTAAATGTACCTTTTAGCCATCTACTGATTCAGTTTGTTGGATCATCTCGAGGCGGAGTGGAAATGAAAAAGCTCAGTGGAGGTTGAGCGGAGAGAATAATACGTAATAACTTGAATAAAATAAGTAAAACTCGTGAAGATACGTGAATCCTCTCCTCGTCTCAAAGGTTTGAACGAAAAACAAACATTTTGAAGGTTTCTGGGTCATTTTGACGTGATTTCTCACTATTTTCACTATTTAAAAAAACTAAAAAACAAATCGATTAATGGAGAAAATAATCAGCAGATTTAATCCTTAACGGAGCTATTAATTAGTTAATAAATCAATATGAGCTCCACCAGGAAAACACACTGCTATCGCCGGATTAGTGACATCTTTGTTGGGACCATATTCCTGTAAGTAGTGTAGCAGTAAAGCATGGTGGAACTAGCGTGCTAACTAGCATGCTAATTCCACCATGTCACACACGTCATAAAAGCTAGCCAACGTGCTAATTCCACCATATTTTTTGAGGATATACGTTGAATCTAATATTATTTATAATAGTGTAACAGTCACAAAGGACATTTTAAGATAATGATAACTTTTAACATCCACTGTTTTTTCTCATCACAATCTTCAGTCTTATTCGGGGTTTAAAAATAAAGAATTGTGAAGCGGTCGCTCCCCAAAGCCCTCGTGATGAATATTCATTGTCTTTATTTTTTTTACGGTTCTCAAGCTACTTCCTGATGATGGAAGGAAACATTGTGTCGACTGACGCTTCTCCATCTGGATGTTTATGTGCTGGATGTTAGACGCTCGAACATATGGACGCACACTCACGTGTAAAACTACACACACACACACACACACGCACACACACACGTCGGACTGTGCTATCCAGAGGCATGTGGTTCTTTGAGATAGGGTGGAGACAGACTGGGCCATTCTGTTGGATAGCACTGAGGGCCTCAGCACTGTCAGAAGTGCTGCCAAACAAACTTCACCACACACACACACACACACACACACACACACACACACACACTCTCAGTCTTGCCTTACTAGCCGCGTTGCTGCTTGTTTCAATGCGAAGTGAAAGCGTTCGTTACTCTTCAGATTGCAGTTTTCTTTCCATGTCTTGATTTCTGACTTAAGTCTCAAATGAAGTGTGACCTTCACCCAGCAGACCGCTGTTCATGTCGCGTGCACTGCTTCTGTTGCCTCAACAGAGTTTTTGCATTTTTAATTTACAAATATTTTTATTTTGCCAAACCTTTTTTTTTTTTTTACAAAACCTTTCAATCTGATTTTATGCCATTTCATGTTTTGGTTAGTTTGAACTTATTATTATTATTTTGTTAATAACATGTTTAAAACGCTGTCCGTCATCCTGGAGAAAGTTTAGTTACCGTATTTTCCACACTATAAGGTGCACTTAAAAGCCTTTAATTTTCTCAAAAAACGACAGTGCGCCTTATAATCCGGAGCGACCTTATATATGGATTAATTCTGGCTGTGCTTACTGACCTCGAAGCGATTTTGTGTGGTACACGGCGCTCTGTCAAAATGTTTTAGTACGACTTTGGTAAACTACAAAGCCGCACCGCATGCAGCATTATGGTGCGTTCACACCAAACGGCTTTATAACTCGCGTCAGTTTATTCGCCAGTCAAGTTGTGTTCATTTGTGTCTTTCGCAAGTTGGGAAAAGGGGGGCGTGGCTTATCTCCATGGCTTTTCTCGGTAAAAACAGTTATTTCCTCCATCCACCACGGTCGAAATAACCACTAGTTCTGCTTTATACTTGTTGTGGACATCCCATAAACGTCGGAACATCTAACGCCCTCATGTTTGGGTTCATAACATCACCCGTAGGCTCACACAGCTCGGGGAGTTTCACCGCCTCCGCCTCGATAACTTCCGCTTCCAGCGCTACCAGAGCAGCAGCAGCCCAACGGGCGGAGCATCTCAACGCTGATTGGCTGGCGAGTTGCGAAACTTTTGCAACTCGCGTTGGAAGTTGAAATATTTCAGCTCTGGCGAAATTTCGCAACGCGCAAAACGCGTCTATCGCAACGACCGGCGAATTTCAACCAAACGCGTCTGTGCGTTGACTTTACATGGGATCCAGACGCTTTTGGTGTGAACGCCCCTTCACGGCTACCGTAGTCAGGGAGTAATACATACTGTGCTTCGCCATAATATTACAGTGTGTGTGTGTGTATAAGGACCCCACAATGGCACCTGTCAGGAGACACGCTTACGATGCGGACTTCAAACTCAAGGCTGTCAGTTACGCAGTAGAACATGAGAATAGAGCCGCTGAGAGAGAATTCAACATTAATGAATCAATGATACGGAAGTGGAGGAAGCAAGAAGATGACCTGCGCCAAGTACCATATCTTAGGAAATATGATGCAATGACGTAGAATAAACCAACCAACAGGATATAAAGGAGGTACAATGCCACATACACATTAATGCAGCAGTATAAAGTACTTTATACACATATATGTTATGTATAAACTAGATGAAGGTATCGCTGCATCATTATTCAGCCACATATGCGCCGCTCATTAAGCTCTCGCAGTGTTTAATCTTTTTGTGTTTCATTACAGAGATTAATCCCCAAATTGATTCCACCTTTTATAAGTGAAAAAGTCCCCTTTTAATTTTTTTCGAGCCTCTGAGCATGAACGTTATTGTTAGCAGCGTTTTTACTACTCTTATTACCACAAACTAAAATGCCTTGAGTTGAATTCATTTCCTGATGAAGGGCTCTATTTTAACTCGGGCAGAGCGCCAGTTCTTTTATTATTTGTTATTATTCCAGGCGGAAATATGCTTTTTTCCCTCTGATGGATACTACAAGATTTCTGGCAGTTTTTCTTTTGTGAATTAATGAGGTTTTAATCAACATTGCCGTCACTGTTCTGCCAGGTTCTCCAGCAATGTGACCTCTGAACGGTTCTTTTATGACTTCTCTTTTAGGGCAGTGAGCTGGTTGATGTCATTGAGATCAACTCTGAACGCTGAGCAGGTAAGAACTTCAAATTGCTCTGACTTTTATGCTGAAATCTTGGCATTTTAAATCTATATTTTCACCTCCGAAAGTCGCCGTTTTCTTTCTCATTTTTTCTTTTTCCGGTCAAACTTCTTTATCTTTCACTCTTCTCGACCATGTCATCCATTTAGTCTTTCCCTGCTGTCTAGGAAGCATTGCAGGGTTCCCATGAACGCCGTCGGCTATTTGTTTTGGGGGCGGCGGCTGCTGTGTGTGTGTGTGTGTGTGTGTGGGGGGGGGGGGGGTTAAAGGGTTAATTGGAGGCTTCAGGCCATTTTTAAGAAATGAATTCTTGCTGAGACCCTGCTGCCCCTCATGCAAAACACTCTTCTCACATATCAGCCAATTACTGAATTACTTCCTCCCTCTCTCTCTCTCTCTCTCTCTCTCTCTCTCTCTACTGTGTTGCTTTCGCCTTTTATTTGAACTCTGAAGCTTTAATGCACAAAAGCAAACCAACATTATATTATTCTGCTACTGTGGCGAGATGATAACGGCGGGCCAAGAAAAACCCACCGACGGGTTCCAAGAGAAAGAAAGAAGCAAAGGAATGAGAACGATTAAGCCGAACTTAACTGCTTTAACCCCGAAAAGCCCTTTTTTGAAGAAGAAGTTTGAATGTCCTCACTTTACGGGCTGAAACTCACAGACGATGGAATGAGAGCTCACGCACACAAACAAGGAGGTAAGTAGACGTCAACTCTGAGGGATTACAATAAGGCCTTTCTGTTTATGCAGCGAGGTCTTTAGGCCAGATTCTCGACAACGTGTCCGATCTCGCGTCCATATTTTTCATCTAGCGTTGTTTTTGGGTCTCGTATTTCAAAAAGTTTGAACCTGACAGGACACGCGGTCGGGGGGGGAAATACAGGCGCAGCGCTTTTCTGACTTGTTCTCAACTCGTGAAGCTCCGCCTCCATTTGGAGGCGGAGCTTCACGAGTTGAGAACGTTGCCCTCGGACATCCCCGTTGACTGCATTTCACTTTTTGCTGCTTGATGCTGATTGTACTCTTCACTTCCTCCAGTCAACGAGCGACAAGCGGGTCTCGAGAAGCTCTTTCTCGGGGCCCCAAACGAACACGACCATTACCCAACATGCATTGCACCGGCGGATAAGAAATACTATAAAAAAAAGGTGGGGTGAGCACCAACTCCCCAGAGTAAAATGCAACGACCTGCGTGCATGAACTTGTTGGTATAGTTTCTCATAATCCCCTTTTTCATTGGATGTGCATATAGAGGTTTTGTTACCGAGCTTTTTGGTTTTCTGCACAACCTTTTGTTTACTTCCCCTTTTATCATACAGTGTTTTCCCTGTGAGGTTAAATCCAGACCAGCCTTTGAAAGGAGGGAAACCGTGGCTTCATTGTCCTCTGTGGGTGGAAAGCTGGGTGTGGTCAGGTTTTGGTCTGTTGGGCTCGTGGACACGCCCAGCTTTGATGTTGCTTGGTACACAGCCCCACAATGCATCACAACAAAAGATGTTGATGCCACCAGGCTGCATGAAAGAAGCCGCGTTATTAAACTGGGTGAAGTTCCTCTTTATGTGGGTTGTAAAAAGCTATTTTTGAGTGAAATATTCAAACCCAAGACCCAATGTGTTTCAAGGCGTTCGTTCACATGTTACTTTGGGATTTCCTCTAGAAGATATTTTCATTTGAAGGCTGGACAATGTTAGTTTAGTACCGACTGCGAGTCAGTTGTTTAAAATGTTACAACAGCGTCGCCTTTTTGGCTAGAAGGCGGCCATTTTGGCTGAATTCCTGCAGGCGCAGCGACGCAACCGACTTAAAACCGACTTAAAACCGACTTGGACACAACTTGATGCACTTGAGACTGAACTGACTGGAGACTTAAGATTTCTTGGCCAAGACTTAATACTACATTTGGATTTGTCATAACTAACTTGGGGCTTGAATTGAGAGACTTGTTCTGGCAAGACTTGAACTCGTCTCTATGGACGTGGGGATCGCTTTGACGAGACTCAATAGTTGAGTCGGGATATATGCTCACAATGAAATGTAATATATCCGACGGCTTCACTGGACGTCGTTGCTTCTTTTGACCTTCTTTGTATTCAGAATTTAAAAGTCTGGCAGCGCGACCCGAGAACGAGTCGTACACCTTGATGTGCAGAGACATTACACTGCTATAACGCTGAAGGACTCATTATGCCTCGATTTTGAGTTCATCGACAGTTTGGGTCCTTTTTAAAACACGGGAAGAAAGAATATGCACAGATTACCCACCACATTAAAGGCTGTAATACCGCGGCTTTCTGTAAGTGCCTTTCAGACCACCTGCAGGGTTCATTTGGTCCATTTGAGGCTCACTACAACATAGTTTATTGTTTCAGAGGCATTTCCATCCTGCAGAAAAAAGAAAAAAAAGCCTATGTAAACAGTTTATATAAAAGTTGACCAGTTTAAACATGTTAATTATTAGAATCATGCTGGATCCAGATAAAAACTGATCCGAACGGCTGGTTTGTATGAGTGTGTGTGTGTGTTTCCCCCACTTCCCCATCTGTCTTCCATCCATCACAGTTTCCCTCTTGCCTCCGTGTTTTCAATATCTCATTCCCCTGTGTTGTTACTGTGTGTGTGTGTGTGTGTGTGTTTTATTAGATAATGTTCCCTCAAACGGCTTCATTTCCCAGCCTTCCATGGGAGCTTGTACCTCGTCCCTTTCTTACCAAAGCAAACACAAAGGGTCCGTATGTCTGCTTGGGGTTTTTCATCCATCCATTTCTCAGGGTCAAACCATTCATCCCTCGGTACGGACTGACGAGTCCCGCTCGGGCTCGATTGTATTCCTTCTCCCCCGGCTGCCTTCAGCTGTCATCGTAAGCAGCTTTTGCATTTCTTTCCCTCCTGTAAAAAAGAAAATGGTACAAACCGCAGTCACGTGGGCTGAAATGTGTTTCTTTGTTTACGTTCATCCCTTAACCTCGACTGTAATTACAACAAAACCCTAAATATACATACACTTTGAGACTTGGGACTTGGGACTTCGAGTCAGGCTTAAGTTCCCAAAATGAGGACTTGACACTCGGGTCTCGGGTTCTGGCACTCGGCGGACCCTTGGGTATTTCATTGAGGCGAAGGACTTGATCCAGCTGATGATTCAGGGACACGAAGGACTCGCAACTGACTTGAGGTCGGTGAAGACTTGTGACTTGACTCTCACGAACCCTCGGGGTCCTGGAAGTTGTCGTTGGACTTGTTTTGATAAGAAACTCGACACGTTTGACTTGTCTGAACAGACTTGAGACCCAACTTGCGACTTGTTTAGATGAGATTCGGGACTTGGCCTGAGAGACTTGTTCTGGCAAGACTTGAACTTATCTTCATTGTTTGGACTTGGCTTTAATAACTTTGACTTAAGAAGACAAGTCCCAAGTCATTTGGGACTTGTCTTCAGAGTTGTTTTACTTCAAATGGACATCTTGATTGGTTTGACATTGGTCTTGACTTATTAATTGCTTTGAGACTTGATTTGTACTCATTTAGACTTGAGGGTTGGGGCTTGACTTGAGAGACTTGTTTACTTGTTAATCTTTGACTCAAACTTGTTGTCTTGTTGTCTCGGGCACAACCATTGAATGAATGAGTTAAAACTAAAGCATGGAAACACCTTTTGCTCTTTAAATCTTGAACTTTGGCACAAAACACGAGTTCAGGAGATTCAGAACCTGAAAATCGTGTGTGTGTGTGTGTGTGTGTGTGTGTGTGTGTGTGTGTGTGTGTGTGTGTGTGTGTGTGTGTGTGTGTGTGTGTGTGTGTGTGTGTGTGTGTGTGTGTGTGTGTGTGTGTGTGTGTGTGTGTGTGTGTGTGTGTGTGTGTGTGTGTGTGTGTGTGTGTGTGTGTGTGTGTGTGTGTGTGTGTGGGGGGGGGGGGGGGTTTGGATTTAGTCCCTGAAATGTGAGGTGTGTGGGTTTACAGACACACACACATACAGATGGTGAACATCTCCTCAGTCACAAAACTCTGTGTGTGTCCATCTTTTTCATTAATTCTCCTTAATCAGCTCATTAATCTATATCCTTAATGATGCAGAGAGAGATGAAGGAAGGAAAAACAGAAGGAAGGAATGAGGGAAGGAAAAACAGAATGAAGGAAGGAAAGAGTTATGTAAGTAAGGAAGTAATAATCGAAGGGATGACGGAATGGAAGCAAGAAATAATGGAAAGAAGTAAGGTCAGAGGGAAGAAACAAAGGAAGGAGTGAATGATGGAAGGGAGCAAGGATTGAAAGTGTGTACGGGAGGAAGGAATAAATGATAGAAAGAAGGATGTGAGGGAGGGAAGAGTGGATAAAATAAAGGAAGGCATGTAGGAAAAGAAAAGAGTAAGGGTAGATGGAAGGAGGATGAAAAGAATATTTGACTACAAATAATGAAAAATGTACCACGGAGTCACTGCAAGAAAAAATAAACGATGGAAAGAAAGAAAAAAAGTTTTGAAATCGATGGAAGAAAAACCAGAAAGGAGAAGAAGAAAAGAAGAAAAGTCATTGAGGGAGAAAGAGACTTGGAAAGCAAAGTTGATGACTTGAAGCCGACTTTTATCAGCTGCCAACTGGTGCTGTGGTGTGTTTATGTGTGTGTGGTGAGATTGAATAGTTTCAGGATGGTTGCCAGTGTGTGTGTGTGTGTGTGTGTGTGTGTGTGTGTGTGTGTGTGTGACTTGATTGTGTGGGTGAATGGATGCTCATGTGTGGTTTGTTTTCTTCGTATTTTCTTCTTCAGCAGAGTGTGGCTTCTGTCTCTTCGCCGTGGTGAAACTCTTTTACTCCAAAGTGCAGCGCCGGGTTTTGGACCAAAGAAGAAGAAAAAGTCGGTCTGCTTTTTGTCTTTTGCCTTAATTTTTTCCACAGATGTTTGTTTTTGCCATTTCTCTCTTCTTTCTCTCGGGTCATTTCCTCTTCTCCTTGAGTCCAACAAACACAGACTTTCACCCAGGAGACCTCTGTTAGCGTCCTGTGTGAAGTCAACGTTGACTTATTTTACCAAAGTATCTGTACTTAGTGCAACCGCCAACAAACACTCATTTCAACCCAAAACCAGTAGTCCGCCCCTAGTTGGCCCGTAGTCAGCTTGTGGTCGGCTTGTAGTGTTCCAGCAGTCAA
This sequence comes from Cyclopterus lumpus, assembly GCF_009769545.1. Taxonomy (NCBI): domain Eukaryota; kingdom Metazoa; phylum Chordata; class Actinopteri; order Perciformes; family Cyclopteridae; genus Cyclopterus; species Cyclopterus lumpus. Next base: position 15,022,201 of record NC_046988.1, read on the forward strand.
TCTGTAGTCCGCTCTTAGTTGACCCTTAGTTGGCTTGTGGTCGGCCTCTAGTCCACCCTTAGTTGACCCTTAGTCGGCTTATGGTCGGCCTGTAGTCCGCCCTTAGTTGACCCTTAGTCGGCTTATGGTCGGCCTGTAGTCCGCCCTTAGTTGACCCTTAGTCGGCTTGTGGTCGGCCTCTAGTCCGCCCTTAGTTGACCCTTAGTCGGCTTATGGTTGGCCTGTAGTCCGCCCTTAGTTGACCCTTAGTCGGCTTATGGTCGGCCTGTAGTCCGCCCTTAGTTGACCCTTAGTCGGCTTGTGGTCGGCCTCTAGTCCGCCCTTAGTTGACCCTTAGTCGGCTTATGGTCGGCCTGTAGTCCGCCCTTAGTTGACCCTTAGTCGGCTTATGGTCGGCCTGTAGTCCGCCCTTAGTTGACCCTTAGTCGGCTTATGGTCGGCCTGTAGTCCGCCCTTAGATGACCCTTAGTCCGCCCATAGTTGGCTTGTGGTTGGCTCGTAGTGTGTTCACGCTCGGTCCATAGTTGGCCTGTAGTCACTCAGTAGTCGTGGCCCTCGGCCCTCACTAGGCCCTCACTTGGCCCTCACTTGGTCCTTACTAGGCCCTTACTAGGTCCTTACTTGGCCCTCACTTGGCCCTCACTTGGTCCTTACTTGGTCCTCACTTGGCCCTTACTAGGTCCTTACTAGGTCCTTACTAGGTCCTTACTAGGCCCTTACTAGGCCCTTACTTGGTCCTTACTAGGCCCTTACTAGGCCCTTACTTGGTCCTTACTAGGTCCTTACTAGGTCCTTACTTGGCCCTTACTAGGTCCTTACTAGGTCCTTACTAGGTCCTTACTAGGTCCTTACTAGGTCCTTACTAGGCCCTTACTAGGCCCTTACTAGGCCCTTACTAGGCCCTTACTAGGCCCGTACTAGGCCCGTACTAGGCCCGTACTAGGCCCGTACTAGGCCCGTACTAGGCCCGTACTAGGCCCTTACTAGGTCCTTACTTGGCCCTTACTTGGCCCTTACTAGGTCCTTACTAGGTCCTTACTTGGCCCTTACTTGGCCCTTACTTGGTCCTTACTAGGTCCTTACTTGGCCCTTACTAGGTCCTTACTTAGTCCTTACTTGGCCCTTACTTGGCCCTTACTAGGTCCTTACTTAGTTCTTACTTGGCCCTTACTTGGTCCTTACTAGGTCCTTACTTGGCCCTTACTTGGCCCTTACTAGGTCCTTACTTAGCCTTTACTAGGTCCTTACTAGGCCCTTACTAGGTCCTTACTTGGCCCTTACTTGGCCCTTACTTGGCCCTTACTAGGTCCTTACTTAGTCCTTACTAGGCCCTTACTTGGTCCTTAATAGGTCCTTACTTAGCCTTTACTAGGTCCTTACTAGGCCCTTACTAAGTCCTTACTTGGCCCTTACTAGGTCCTTACTTGGTCCTTACTTGGCCCTTACTAGGCCCTTACTAGGTCCTTACTTGGTCCTTACTTGGCCCTTACTAGGTCCTTACTAGGTCCTTACTAGGTCCTTACTAGGCCCTTACTTGGTCCTTACTTGGCCCTTACTTGGCCCTTACTTGGCCCTTACTAGGCCCTTACTAGGTCCTTACTAGGCCCTTACTAGGTCCTTACTAGGTCCTTACTTGGTCCTTACTAGGTCCTTACTTGGTCCTTACTTGGCCCTTACTTGGCCCTTACTTGGCCCTTACTTGGCCCTTACTATGCCCTTACTTGGCCCTTACTTGGTCCTTATTTGGCCCTTACTAGGCCCTTACTTGGCCTGTGCGCCCCTGAGGTGTTGATGAGTCATTGAATGTATTTGAGGACTTGTGCACACGGCCCACAGCGGCGCTTTGTTACCCAGCCAAGAGCCGACTGGTTTCGTTGCCTTTGAAACCTTGTTTGGAGCACAAAAGTGACTGAATCATGAATACCTGCAGCTCGTTTTTTATTATGCATGAACTCTGAAATGCTGCAGAGAAGAAGTGAAAAGTGAGGAGGAGGAGGGGGGGGGAGGGAAGGGAAGGCAAGGCAAAGTACTGAAGCCGACTCTCTAAGCTGCCTGCTACATTTAGGCTTTTATGGACAACAGCGGGAACCCTCCCTGCCTCTGATGGCTTTAGCAGCTTACCTCACTGCTCTCCACAGCCTCTTTCTCTGTTATTCTCCCCATTTCTCACCTCTAAAGTGGCCTTTTATGTGTGTGTGTTTGCTCCGTAGCAACAGGTAGTGGTTGATGTTCTCCATGCGGAGGTTCTCCGCGGAGCTTAACTCACCCGCGGTGAAGCGTCCTCCTTCCGTTCACTGGCCGCTTGGCTCGTCGGTCTTCGTGGAATTCCATCGTGACATATTTGTGTTGCGTTAGGAAACTTTGAAGTGCCTTTTTTAAAAATAGACTTTAACAGACCGGGCATTCTTTAAAAGCTTCATTCTGGACCGGAGAAAACTTTGGAAATGGAACCGCGATGAATTATTAAGAGAGCCACAAACCATGTTCACGTTCTCCCGTTTGCTTTTTGTTTCTCGCCTCGTTTACTTGTTTGGGTTCTGCATCTTCAGGTGACGTAGCGTCACTTTGAGGAGTTCTGGTTTGTAAGGTTTTTAAAAGTTGAACCTTGAAATGACTCAAGTAAAAAGTCAGCAGCCACAGTTGAAGGCCACGAAATGTGTCTGGAAAAGAACAAAAAACCATCTAAAGAAAGACTGACATTTTGTACAATTGATTTTAAAAGGAATTGACAAATTAATTGCTCATGGGAGTAATAGCTGGTTGTAGCCTGACATTATTATTTCATGTGAAACCCACACACACACACACACACACAAACACACACACTGCAGGATGAGCGCTTGGTTTGATCACCACGGAGGCGTTTGGAGCCGCGAGGAGTTTAAAGTTTGTAGAGCCTCGTCAGAATTAATGACTAGGATGTCACAGCACACACACACACACACACACACACACACAGGCATGTAATGACAGAGCGTAGACAAATCAAGTAAAGTGACATGAAAAGCGTCATGATAATTACAAACACACGTCTGTCTGTCAGCGCTGCGTTCGTCCTTTTCAGACTCTACTTCCTAACTCCTGTGTGTGTGTGTGTGTGTGTGTGTGTGTGTGTGTGTGACGAGGCCATGGCCCGTGACAAATGAGTGTGGGTTTTTTTTCATCAGGAAGCATGAATGCCGCCAGCATGTGTGTGTGTGTGTGTGTGTGTGTGTGTTTTTATCTTTCTCCATTCACATATTCTTCGGCAGCATCTGGGAGGATTTAATGTGAGAATAAAATGATGTTCTAAAGATTATCTTCCCTTAGAGCTACGTTACTGTGTGTGTGTGTGTGTGTGCGTGTGTGTGTGTGTGTGTGTGTGTGTGTGTGTGTGTGCAACAAGAGTGCACTCCTTCTTTTCAACTATTTAAACATTTTCCCAAAGCTTCTTCTGGAAGGATTGAGTAAGATAATGAAACTATTTTCTCCAGATTATTCTTTATTTTTTTCTCTGCTCCTCATCATCATATTTGCTCCGGGCTGGATTTTTAATCTCCCGGATCATTTTGATCTCCTGAATCATTCACTGTCATCATTTTGAATTGAACCCATTTCGCCGCTCTCCCACCGTGGCGCCGCTGTTGAGCCCCCACTCGCCTTTTTTATTTCACTGCATTGTGCAGCTAGAAGCAATTATCTGTCTAAAAACCTGCTTTTTCCCCCTTTTTTTTTTTTTTTTTTTTTGTTCCTGAGAAAAGTCCTAAAACGTCTCCAACGACCAGCTCGAGGCCGTTAAATTAGAGCGCTTTAGGTTTTATCAGTCCTGGGATGCTGTTTGTGTGTACGGTCCCGTGAAATGCAATCATTACACTCTTTATGTGATCCTGTCGTTACAGATTTTAAAAAAAAGGAATCAATCAACGTTAAAACCAACGGCTAAATTTGTATTTTGCAGGATGTGCTAAAAGCTTCGAGATCTCTGAACCTCAAAACCCTCCGGCATGTTTAGCCTTTTTATCAAAGAAATCCCCCAAAACTACGGTGTGCATCACGGCCAGAAGCTGTGAAATCCGTCCGATTTTCATCTTTCCGACGGGTCTTTGAACGCGTCACGTTTGACAAAAAGCAGCTAAGCTTAACATCGTGACATTTAATATTTAGTTTTATTCTACGCGTCTCATTTAAAATCTCGCCACGAATAAACCACTTGCTTTAATCAGATTCCGTAAAAAACATTAAATTCTGAGCTCCTCAGCGCAACGATGGAGCCGTGATTGATTCTCCTGAGACCAACAGTCACGTGACAACAAATCACTGAAGCTTTGACTGAACTTCAGGAAGTGAAACACAGAGCTGTAAAGAGATCAATATGAATATAAAAGCATGTGCAGCCTCCATTTGTTTTCACCCCATTGGTAACAACCTGCACTTGGTAATGTACTGTGTGTGTGTGTGTGTGTGTGTGTGTGGATTTACGGCATCATAACTGTTTCACTGCTTGTGTTGTTTCTGTAGAGGTGCAGCACTTTTATATTGTCGTGAGATTCAAAACCACAGAGGGTGAAATGTGAGTGTTTCCATCTTCTTACTGTTTGTCTTTCTTGTTTTTACAAAAAAACAAAAGTGTCCTCGGTGCGAGACGTTTGAGTTAAAGTCACCGTTCTCTAGGTGGCTGCCGGCCCGTGTCAATTTAGTGTGTAGAAAAACACACTAAAACGTGATGTAAATAGTCAATTTAGTGTGTAGAAAAACACACTAAAACGTGATGTAAATAGTTAATTTAGTGTGTAGAAAAACACACTATAACGTGATGTTAATAGTCAATTTAGTGTGTAGAAAAACACACTAAAACGTGATGTAAATAGTCAATTTAGTGTGTAGAAAAACACACTATAACGTGATGTTAATAGTCAATTTAGTGTGTAGAAAAACACACTATAACGTGATGTAAATAGTCAATTTAGTGTGTAGAAAAACACTAAAACGTGATGTAAATAGTCAATTTAGTGTGTAGAAAAACACTAAAACATGATGTAAATAGTCAATTTAGTGTGTAGAAAAACACACTAAAACGTGATGTAAATAGTCAATTTAGTGTGTAGAAAAACACTAAAACGTGATGTAAATAGTCAATTTAGTGTGTAGAAAAACACACTAAAACGTGATGTAAATAGTCAATTTAGTGTGTAGAAAAACACACTAAAACGTGATGTAAATAGTCAATTTAGTGTGTAGAAAACGTGATGTTAATAGTCAATTTAGTGTGTAGAAAAACACACTAAAACGTGATGTAAATAGTCAATTTAGTGTAGAAAAACACTAAAACGTGATGTAAATAGTCAATTTAGTGTAGAAAAACGGGGCTACATTGGTGATTGACAGGTCGACACCGGAGACGTTACGCGGCGTCTCTACGTCACCGCGCCTTCGGTCCTGACGTGGTCACTTCCTGTTCACTGGTTGCAAAAAAAAAAAAAGCCAAGATGGCAACGGCCAAATCTCCTGTGATTTAAAAAAAAAAAAAAATTGTTTTAAATGACAACGGAATCTGTATTTAAGTTTATTTTGTTGTTTTGGGAACCAGGAAAACCCAAAAGACGAGCAGGATTCGGACCTCTCGTGGTGTTCGCCCTGCAGTTAAAAACCGACACCAGCCGCGACATTTAGTTGAATTATCTTCGCTCTTCCGATGCTTCTCCTCTTCACATTCCTCTCGTTCATTTCCCCTTCTCTCTCTCTCTCTCTCTCTCTCTCTCTCTCTCTCTCTCTCTCTCTTCCCTTCCCCTCCGGATCATGAGGATTACAGTGGTTTTGTGTTTCAGCGGCGAGAAAGATGAGGATGAGGAGGAAGAGGAGGACGAGAAGAAGAGATGAAGAGGGCAAAGAGGGTGGTGGTGGGGAGTGATGAAGAGGAGGAGGAGGAGGAGGAGGAGGAGGAGGAGGGAACATGTTGTGCAGGGCGAGAGAGGAGGAGGAGGAGGAGGAGGACGAGAAGAAGAAGAGATGAAGAGGGCAAAGAGGGTGGTGGTGGGGAGTGATGAAGAGGAGGAGGAGGAGGGAACATGTTGTGCAGGGCGAGAGAGGAGGAGGAGGAGGAGGAGGAGGACGAGAAGAAGAAGAGATGAAGAGGGCAAAGAGGGTGGTGGTGGGGAGTGATGAAGAGGAGGAGGAGGAGGAGGAGGAACTCCAGGGATTCTTGTTCCTCTTTCAGGGGTTTGTTCTTACTTTTATCCGCTTTTCTTTACTCTCTCTTTCACCCCTCTTTTAATACCCACAATGCTCTGTACTCACACACACACACACACACACACACACACACACACACACACACACACACACACACACACACACAAAGGAGTACCTCATTAAGGCAGTCAAGTGTTCTCGGACTCTCTCCAGACTGAACACCTCTCTGGATTGGCATTCCTCTTTATTCCTTCTCTTTAAATGGTGTTTTTATTGGCTGACGGAGGGCTGATCTGAGACCAGCGGTTAGTTTGACTGACAGGAAAGCAAGGAGATTAAAAGTCGCGATCTGGTTTTGAAAATATGGAATCCTAGATTAAATATTGGATATACTTAGTGGGGGAAGATGAGGTTACTTTTTATGGATAAACAGTTACATTCAAGTGACATTGAGGGACCTTTAACTGGTCCTGAACCAGTGTCGGTTTAGTCCTGATCCTCTATGGACCTCCATCAGTAGACCATAACAGAGAAGATGTTTCTGTAGAGTTATTCCTTATCGGAGGACTTTAATCCACAGGGGGCGCCAGAACCAACACTACCTCTTTAGTCCACAGGGGGGCACCAGAACCAACACTACCACTTTAGTCCACAGGGGGCACCAGAACCAACACTACCTCTTTAGTCCACAAGGGGCACCAGAACCAACACTACCACTTTAGTCCACAGGGGGCACCAGAACCAACACTACCACTTTAGTCCACAGGGGGCACCAGAACCAACACTACCACTTTAGTCCACAGGGGGCACCAGAACCAACACTACCTCTTTAGTCCACAGGGGGCACCAGAACCAACACTACCACTTTAGTCCACAGGGGGCACCAGAACCAACACTACCACTTTAGTCCACAGGGGGCGTCAGAACCAATACTACCACTTTAGTCCACAGGGGGCGTCAGAACCAACACTACCACTTTAGTCCACAGGGGGCACCAGAACCAACACTACCACTTTACTCCACAGGGGGCGTCAGAACCAACACAACATTAAAGTACCTCGTAGCAACTTTAAATATGTTTTGTAAACACATCATTCTAGTTAAAACAAACTTAATTTCATGCTCACCAGCTGTGGAAAAAGTTCTCTGATGCTCCGAGTATTTATTATTCGTCTGGAAGCCACATGTATTTATCTCCTCTCCATAGATTGGGCTGATTGGGTTTTGTGTAAATATCATTTTTCACAACTCGTCCTCATGATGGATTTAGCCTTTCACTGTCTGGGGGGCGGGATTAATATGTCCTGTCCATCAAATCCTGTTTGATTTCATCTGCCTGACATTTAACCGAGTTGATGAGTCTGTGCGTGATTATTATCCAGCTCCAAAAGCAGCTGGCAGTCAAACAGGGCGTATACCTTCACTTTCCACCCACAGTTATGATACTTTTGATCTTTTATTGTGGTAATTCGCATTACTTTGTGATATTTTAATAATCAGTGTGGTTTGAGAAGCTCTTAACGTAAGTAAATAAACGCTCAAGCAACAATTTTTATTCAGTTCGTGGTTCAAACGCGTCATACTTTTAAGTCTTAATTCAACCTCGTTAATGGTTCGGTGCAGAACCATCATCCACATGCATCCTGGTTATTGTGGATTTAATATATTTTAATATTTACACACACCCCACTGAAATAATATTGTTATTAATAGTTCTGTGTTGTCGTGTGTACGACGCAAAGAGTGTAAAATCTGAACGTTCACAACAAGAGAAAGAAAGAAGGAAATGGGAGAATAAAAGAGAATGTTTTGCTTTGATTCAACTGTGTGTGTGTGTGTGTGTGTGTGTGTGTGTGTGTGTGTGTCCGAGGAGGCAGCCTGCCATGCCTCAGTGTGTTAATTATGTAAATTGGTCATTAGAAACCCTTATGGGGGTTAGGATGAAACTACACACACACAAACACAGAATCAGGGCAGTGGAAAAAAGCAAACTTTTCCTTGGACCCTTTGAGCAAAGAACTCAGAAAGGTAATTTGGACCGATATCCAGCAAATTAATACTAAATAAATAAATAAAGTTTCCATCTGCCACCAGACGGTGGGGTGTGAACCGTGGGGTCACCCGGGGTCGTCCTCTCCACGTTGTCTCTGCTCTCGTTTATTATTTAGAATAATTGGAGTGCAGACGAAGCCAATAACTGAGTGAGTTTTCTCCAGACTTTAGAAAATGAGCCCCGGAAGGCGTGAAGAATAAAAAAAGAACCGTCGTCCGTCGTGTTGCCAAGAATTCACTTTGGAGAAAAAGTGATTTAGACATTTTTATCGCTATCTTTTCCTGAAACATTGAACTCGACGTGAAAATACAGACGTGCAGCTTGAGGAAGCGTTTCTTCCTCCTAATGTCCTGTTGTAAACTCTCCTACTTGAATGGTCTTTCATGGCTTTTATTTTGATGGAAGTCTTTTATTTTGTTTAGTTCAGCAGATGGAGATCTAAACGCTGTTAAACGAGAGACAAAGATCTTCTGAGCAGGTGATCGAGAAGAGAAGAAGTCAGCAGTCGTCAGGTCAAAGAGACTGAAGGCTTACATTGAAACAGGAACCGCTTCCTGTTTCAGTCTTTCACAATAAAAGCAGTCTTTAAAGAGCTGGAAGGAACCGGTGTTGCTTTGGCAAAGCTGCTCTTCAAACTTCACGGTATGGATGGGTGGATGGATGGATGATGGATAGATGGATAGATGGATGGATGATGAATAGATGGATAGACGGATAGTTGGATGGATGGATGATGGATAGATGGATGGATGATGAATAGATGGATAGACGGATAGTTGGATGGATGGATGATGAATAGGTGGATAGATGGATGGATGATGAATAGATGGATGATGAATAGATGGTTAGATGGATGGATAGGTGAATGGATGGATGATGAATAGGTGGATAGATGGATGGATGATGAATAGATGGATGATGAATAGGTGGATGGATGATGAATAGATGGATGATGAATAGATGGTTAGATGGATGGATAGGTGAATGGATGGATGATGAATAGGTGGATAGATGGATGGATGATGAATAGGTGGATGATGAATAGATGGATGGATGGATGGGTGGATGGATGGATGGATGATGAATAGGTGGATGGATGGATGGGTGGTTGGATGGATGGATGATGAATAGGTGGATAGATGGATGGGTGGATGGATGGATGGGTGGATGGATGGATGATGAATAGGTGGATAGATGGATGGATGATGAATAGGTGGATAGATGGATGGATGATGAATAGATGGATGATGAATAGGTGGATAGATGGATGGATGGGTGGATGGATGGATGATGAATAGGTGGATAGATGGATGGGTGGGTGGGTGGATGGATGGATGATGAATATGTGGATAGATGGATGGGTGGATGGATGGATGGGTGGATGGATGATGAATAGGTGGATAGATGGATGGATGATGAATAGGTGGATAGATGGATGGATGATGAATAGGTGGATAGATGGATGGATGGATGGATGATGAATAGGTGGATAGATGGATGGGTGGGTGGGTGGATGGATGGATGATGAATATGTGGATAGATGGATGGGTGGATGGATGGATGGGTGGATGGATGGATGGATGGGTGGATAGATGGATGGATGATGAATAGATGGATGATGAATAGGTGGATAGATGGATGGATAGATGGATGGATGGGTGGATGGATGGATGGATCGATGATGAATAGGTGGATAGATGGATGGATGATGAATAGATGGATGATGAATAGGTGGATGGATGGGTGGATGGATGGGTGGATGGATGGATTGATGGATGGGTGGATGGATGGATGGATGGATGGATGGGTGGATAGATACTCTATTATATTCATTAATACTTTAAGTAGGTCAGTCTCGTGTCCACACAACAAAATGTCAAAAAACTTTAACAACACAACGTCTGAATTAAGACGTTTTAATTAACAGCTGATTACAAACCTGTCAACACCAGTGGAGACGAACCTCGTCCCGCACCACGCTTCACCAAAACATTTCCCCACGGCGTATTAAATAACCTTATTATAAACCCAAATAAAAACAAACACAAATAAAAACAAACCCAGATAAAAACAAACACAAATAAAAACAAACCCGGATAAAAACAAACCCAAATAAAAACAAACCCAAATAAAAACAAACCCAAATAAAAACAAACCCGGATAAAAACAAACCCAAATAAAAACAAACCCAAATAAAAACAAACCCGGATAAAAACAAACCCGGATAAAAACAAACCCAAATAAAAACAAACCCAAATAAAAACAAACCCAGATAAAAACAAACACAAATAAAAACAAACCCAAATAAAAACAAACCCAAATAAAAACAAATCCAAATAAAAACAAACCCGGATAAAAACAAACCCAAATAAAAACAAACCCAAATAAAAACAAACCCAAATAAAAACAAACCCAGATAAAAACAAACCCAAATAAAAACAAACCCAAATAAAAACAAACCCGGATAAAAACAAACCCGGATAAAAA
>NC_046988.1:15037908-15060408 GCF_009769545.1 Cyclopterus lumpus
CACACACACACAAAAAAGTCAATACACGCCGCGTTATTTAAAGCCCTGTAGTGTTTTTCATAATTACGTTATAGATTTCATATTTTTCCGGTCGCTCTTCTTCATGAATCAAAACCCGAGTTTGTGAGCTTTCGTTTTACAGAAGCTTTGTGTGAAAGATTTATTTCATCCATTTCCTGTAAAAGCGGAACGAGACGAAGGATATTTGTAGATATTAGTGCTGATAGTCGTTTATTGATTGGTTGTTTCAATCACACAAACATGGACGTCAAGTTCAGTTTAATGAAGTCGGGCTCGACTTTGTCTTTTCCCCGTTTGTCTGTGTGTCTTAGTCCAGTTCCACATTCTAATATTTAATTAGTCTAATGTGTTAGAACAAAACACAAGTAAACCTTTACTTTACTTTCATGAAACTACACAAAAAATAAAATGTTCAATTAATGAAAGTGACGTTCATAGACTTTTACAATCAAATATAAATGTCATAAGCAAATTTCCTTTTTTTTTTTTTACTATTCTAATTTCTAAGGTTCAGAGCAGCCGGTAGATTAAATTCCTCCTGCTGCATTTCAGTTTGAGAGAAATTAGTTTGTTCCTGTGTGAGACATTACATGAGATAATAGTTAGATAACAAAGCAGTAAGAATATATATATATATATATATATATATATATATATATATATATATATATTTCCTCAGCAGGAAACTAATATCCAGCTGTTATCGCTTGCCAAGTTGTAGAGGAGAAATGAAGGAGAAACTTTATTAAAAGACCCCGCGGCGCTTATCTCTATTCCAATGGAAATCTTCTCAATAATGCAACTTTTGACTCCTTTGCTTATTAAAGAGATGCTTCTCTCGGCTTCCTCTGTTTTTGTTGCTGTGGCAACTCGCGATACATAATGCAGATTTAAATGTGGTGAAATAAACTCAGGAGTGAATGTCTTCAACGGCAACTCGATGTTAATTAATGATTAATTAATTAATTAAATTAAATGAATTAATGTCAACTTAACATTTAATTTCGCGCACATTATGTTTTTGTTCTGCTTGGTTTAACCACACAAGGTTATGTCACGTTGTGTGTTCTATAATCAATCAATATTAGACACCAGGGAGTCAGGTGACATGGTACACAGAGTGAGAGTTGGCTGAGGGAGGGCGGGGTTAAATCAACCCTGGACTGTCACTCAGGACACCAAAAGTCAGCTGATGGCTAAATTACTTTGACTTGTAATTTACGTTACAAACAAGCTGAAACATAAACAAATCTTTTCTTAAACCTAACTAAGTAGTTTTTGTTGGAATTCACAACGTTAACCGCGTGTTTAAAACTGCAACTGTTGCAACTTTAACTGCAACTTTAACCACATGTTTAAAACTGAAACTGTTGCAACTTTAACTGCAACTTTAACCACATGTTTAAACCTGCAACTGTTGCAACTTTAACTGCAACTTTAACCACATGTTTAAACCTGCAACTGTTGCAACTTTAACTGCAACTTTAACCACATGTTTAAACCTGCAACTGTTGCAACTTTAACTGCAACATTAACCGTGTGTTTAAAACTGAAACTTTAACCACATGTTTAAAACTGAAACTGTTGCAACTTTAACTGCAACATTAACCGTGTGTTTAAAACTGAAACTTTAATCACATGTTTAAAACTGAAACTGTTGCAACTTTAACTGCAACTTTAACTGCAACTTTAACCACATGTTTAAACCTGCAACTGTTGCAACTTTAACTGCAACTTTAACCACATGTTTAAACCTGCAACTGTTGCAACTTTAACTGCAACATTAACAGTGTGTTTAAAACTGAAACTTTAATCACATGTTTAAAACTGAAACTGTTGCAACTTTAACTGCAACATTAACCGTGTGTTTAAAACTGAAACTTTAATCACATGTTTAAAACTGAAACTGTTGCAACTTTAACTGCAACTTTAACTGCAACTTTAACCACATGTTTAAACCTGCAACTGTTGCAACTTTAACCACATGTTTAAACCTGCAACTGTTGCAACTTTAACTGCAACTTTAACCACATGTTTAAACCTGCAACTGTTGCAACTTTAACTGCAACATTAACCGTGTGTTTAAAACTGAAACTTTAACCACATGTTTAAAACTGAAACTGTTGCAACTTTAACTGCAACATCAAACACACGTTTAAAACTGCGTCCATATTAATGTTAACCACTGCCAACGTTATCGCACCAGTCGGCTGTTTTTAGTGGAGAAAAGCTGTAAAATAGCACGTCCACTTCCTGCTCAGCTGCAGACAGACACAGCTAGAGGCAGATATCAGGAGTTGGAGACCAAACACGGAGCAAAAAGAGAGACAATGCTGGACTTGCATTACATTATTGGGATAATCGTGAATATGCTCACGTGTCTCGCTCACCACCGCGTAAATAACGGCACTTCAGTGGTTCTTTAAACCCAAACCACGATCTTCTCCTCAACCTCACCCAGTGGTTTCCTGTGAAGACAGACGGGTGGAACGAGTGGAAATCGACACTTGCTGCCGTTTTCTTTGTCGGTACAAAATGCTGGAAGAACAGTTTGTCAATGACGTGTCCGCAGTTTATTCCTGCTGCTCTTAAGTGGCTCGACATAAAGGTTTAAATGTCAATAAAACCTCAGCCGAGAGAAAACTTGGGCGACTTCCTGTTAAAATGTCTCTCTTAAGTACTTGAGAGCCGGGAGGCGTTCTGCATGGATGTGTTTGAGTGTGTCAACCACACGGGGCGGCGGCCACATTGAATCCTTTTTGTTTTGTTCATTGCAGCTCTCTATGCACAACCTTCCCGAGACTCAAAAAAATCCCACGTTGGTTCATATTTAATTCATATTTCTTTATGCATATTTTGTGCTGCCTGCCTCCTCTGAGGGTTCTGCAGCTTCCTCCACAGCGGTCACCGTCCTCCCAGCCATTTGTCACCTTCCTTCCTTTCCTCGCTTCCTCCCTTTCATGTCGGGGACTCTCTCTGACCCCCGGAGGCCGAAGGCTTCAAAGCGAAAGGAGGAAAACGACGCTGACCCTCTCCTCCTTTTGTCCTCCTTCGCTCCCAGCTCGTCTTCCTCTCTCCTCTTAACTCGCCAACGAATGAAAGGTCTTCGCTGTGTGTGTGTGTGTGTGTGTGTGTGTGTGTGTGTGTGTACACATAACAAGTCAATCGAAGGAGCATTGAAGTGCTCTGAGAGGAGGAATAACAGATTGGATGTCAGACTGTCCTCGCGAGGCCACAAAGATTTTCTTTAATCAGGAGAATAATCTGCAGATTAATTGATTGTAAATCGGCTCCAATGGAGCGTCTTCCAAATGTCAGTCCAGACATTTAAACCTCTAAATCACACGGAGGTCAAAAAGTGGAAAACACCGAATACTCAAGTATTCATCTGAAGTACTTTTACTGCACTTTTCATGTCACTTTCTACTTCTACTCTAAATACTTGTTGTGTTTCTACAGTGAGGTATTAGTACTTTTACTGAAGTAACGGATCTGAATACGGGGAAAGACATTCTGCTACTTGCTATGTATGATGTCATCATCATCATCATCGTCATCATCAACACGGGTGCTGGCGATCACATTTGTTCGCCCAACAACAGTGTGTCTCGTTTCCTCTCAGCGCACACACACACACACACACACACACACACACACACACACACACACACTCGTTCCCAGTGGTGTAATCAGCAGCCTCGTATTGTAACAGGAGATTAGCCCTGCTCAGCAAGAAAATCACAATCTGCCCGTCAGATAGCACAGGCTGGATGGAACACACACACACACACACACACACACACACACACACACACACACACACGTGCTCATGGCTATAATATAGAAAAGTGCTACCTGGCGAGCCGGCGTCGGACCTCTCTGTAATTGGCGTCTCCTCTCGTATCACCGGGACCAGACTTCTCTTTGAGGAGCTGCACCTCCTCTGAGCTGCTTCAGCTGGTCTCATGTGCACCTGAAACGGACTCCCGGGGTCCTCTCACCTGGTTTGACACGGGCCAGGTACAACCTGACTGGGGGCCTTTCTCCTCCAGGAGAACGATGTTTGTGCTCCGTAACGAGAATTTAATCCATTTATTTAGCATTTGAACCCAAACCACGATATTTGCCTAAACGTAACAAATGATTTCACGATCTTTATGTATTTCACGATCATTTCACGATCTTTAAGTATTTCACGATCTTTATGTATTTCACGATCTTTCCCTCAACCTAACGAAGTCTTTTTGTTACCTAAAGATGACCAAGTAGTTTTACATCCTAAACTTTAAAGTAGTTTCCTGCGAAGACCGTATTTTATTTTGAAAAGTCTGTTTGTTTGTAACAAGTGGAAATTGACCAAGGTATCATATAAACTGTGTGTGTGTGTGTGTGTGTGTGTGTGTGTGTGTTGAATGTTCTGGCTGTTGTTCAGTGTTGCTGTATTTGTTTCCTCCGAGCTGTTTATACAGCACACACACACACACACACACACACACACACACACACACACACGCCTTCAGGGCTGAGAGAGAGACATGAAAACTAAAGGTCTCTCTATCGCTCTGCAGCAGCTGGCTGTCACTGGCTGATACCACAACAACCTCTATTGCTGCTTTACACACATGAACAACACTGATGTACAGACACACACACACACACTACACACTGTTACACAACCTCCAGGCTGCTTCAGCATTTTGTTTGCTTGTTTTTCGCTGAGAGGCTTTTTGTAAAATGTGAAACACACTCTTTCTCTCTGCTGTTATGGGTACAAATATGGAAATCACACACACACACGCACACACACACACAGTGTGGCAGAGTACCATTTAGCTGGTAATACCCTCTAAATTCACACTGCATATTAATAATGCAGATTTCCCTGCTAACAGCCTCATATAATGAACTGGGTCAGACACACTCATTGTGTGTGGTGTGTGTGGATGTGTGTGTGGATGTGTGTGTGCATGTTTCAGCTGACTGTACAGGTATGTGTGTGTGTGGGGATGAGAGAAAGAGAGTGGAAAACTTTTAATACCCAGTAATCCTCTAATTTCAACGGCTCTAAACCAGGGTCACACTTTTTCTTTGTGCGTGCGTGTGTGTGTGTGTGTGTGTGTGTGTGTGTGCGTGTGTCTTCCTACCTTCAGTTCCTATTGTTGCTCAGCGAACTCCCCATTGACCCCAATAGTTTTAACAAACAACACACTCGTCCTATTATGTGGATATCAAAGCCCTGCTGGTTTCCCTCAGTACAAAGGCAGTGTGTGTGTGTGTGTATGGGCATGTGGTGTGTGTGTGTGTGTGTGTGTGGGCATGTGGTGTGTGTGTGTGTGGGCATGTGGTGTGTGTGTGTGTGGGCATGTGGTGTGTGTGTGTGTGTGGGCATGTGGTGTGTGTGTGTGTGGGCATGTGGTGTGTGTGTTATCATACCTGGATTATTTCTGCTGCAGTATCAGGAAACTGCTCATTGTCAGCAAGACGGAAAACATCTAGAAGTTAGTACTC
This sequence comes from Cyclopterus lumpus, assembly GCF_009769545.1. Lineage (NCBI taxonomy): Eukaryota > Metazoa > Chordata > Actinopteri > Perciformes > Cyclopteridae > Cyclopterus > Cyclopterus lumpus. The sequence goes on from NC_046988.1 coordinate 15,043,438, forward strand.
AAATCTTTTAGAGCATTTTAATCTGGAAAAAAAATGTAATGAACATTAAAAATATTATAAGTCAACGGTGCAGTTAAAGCACGTAAGGATGCATTTATGTCTTGTATTATTAAAGCTAGTACAATGAAGTAATGACATGTTGGTTCTGACACCCCCTGTGGACTAAAGTGGTAGTGTTGGTTCTGGTGCCCCCTGTGGACTAAAGTGGTAGTGTTGGTTCTGGTGCCCCCTGTGGACTAAAGTGGTAGTGTTGGTTCTGACGCCCCCTGTGGACTGTGGTAGTGTTGGTTCTGGTGCCCCCTGTGGACTAAAGTGGTAGCGTTGGTTCTGGTGCCCCCTGTGGACAAAAGTGGTAGTGTTGGTTCTGGTGCCCCCTGTGGACTAAAGTGGTAGTGTTGGTTCTGGTGCCCCCTGTGGACTAAAGTGGTAGTGTTGGTTCTGGTGCCCCCTGTGGACTAAAGTGATGGTGTTGGTTCTGGTGCCCCCTGTGGACTAAAGTGGTAGTGTTGGTTCTGACGCCCCCTGTGGACTGTGGTAGTGTTGGTTCTGGTGCCCCCTGTGGACTAAAGTGGTAGCGTTGGTTCTGGTGCCCCCTGTGGACTAAAGTGGTAGTGTTGGTTCTGGTGCCCCCTGTGGACTAAAGTGGTAGTGTTGGTTCTGGTGCCCCCTGTGGACTAAAGTGGTAGTGTTGGTTCTGGTGCCCCCTGTGGACTAAAGTGGTAGTGTTGGTTCTGACGCCCCCTGTGGACTGTGGTAGTGTTGGTTCTGGTGCCCCCTGTGGACTAAAGTGGTAGTGTTGGTTCTGACGCCCCCTGTGGACTGTGGTAGTGTTGGTTCTGGTGCCCCCTGTGGACTAAAGTGGTAGTGTCTCTGAGCACCAGGGTCCCTTTAGAAAACCTCATTTTACTGCAGCAGTCCCCTCTCAGTCCTGGTTCTGGTTCTCCCGTGCCCCCCTTCCCCCCAGCGGGTCCAGCAACACGTCCCGGGTCTCCAGCGGCGTGGTGTGGGTGTCTGTTTGATTCCATGTTAATATCAAAAATAGGATTTAAAGGAGCGTAAGATGTCTCGTCTGTAGCTCGTTAGAAAGTAGAAAGTCTTTCGATGCTAGTTTTCATTAGGGCTTAGTTTCCGCCACCGCGTCCCAGAATGCACCTCTCAGGTCTTAAATCTCTGACTCTTCATTCCTTCTCCTTTTATCTCCCACTGGCTCATAAATACACATTGATATGCGAGTTGTTCTCTACCTCTTTGTTGACGTCTCCACTCACTTTTCTGTTCACACTCACACACACACACACACGCTGAATGAAGGTGTGTGTTAGCCTTGAGCGAGACGCCAGACTTTATTATGTACAGTTTGTAAGATGAAACACCGGCGGGTTCTCGAGTCTTCACAGACGGTTTTTCTTCATCTCAGCTTGAGCTCGGCGACGTTGGACGCAACCGTTAAATTAATCGCTTGTTGTTTGGACAACTCGGCGTGTGAGAAAATATCAACTTTTTCTCTTCTGGGAAAACAAAAACTTCAACGATAACTACGACCAAATATAGTCTGTTTCATGTGTTTCAGCTGCATTCTCTCTACTGACCACCAGGGGGCGACTCCTCTGGTTGTATAGAAGTCTATGCGTCATGTGTTAAAGCTGCATTATCTCTCCTGACCACCAGGGGGCGACTCCTCTGGTTGTATAGAAGTCTATGCTTCATGTGTTAAAGCTGCATTCTCTCTCCTGATCACCAGGGGGCGACTCCTCTGGTTGTATAGAAGTCTATGCTTCATGTGTTAAAGCTGCATTCTCTCTACTGACCACTAGGGGGCGACTCCTATGGTTGTATAGAAGTATATGCTTCATGTGTTAAAGCTGCATTCTCTCTACTGACCACCAGAGGGTGACTCCTCTGGTTGTATAGAAGTCTATGCTCCATGTGTTAAAGCTGCATTCTCTCTCCTGACCACCAGGGGGTGACTCCTCTGGTTGTATAGAAGTCTATGCTTCATGTGTTAAAGCTGCATTCTCTCTCCTGACCACCAGGGGGCGACTCCTCTGGTTGTATAGAAGTCAATGCTTCATGTGTTAAAGCTGCATTCTTTCTCCTGACCACCAGGGGACGACTCCTCTGGTTGTATAGAAGTCTATGCTTCATGTGTTAAAGCTGCATTCTCTCTCCTGACCACCAGGGGGCGACTCCTCTGGTTGTATAGAAGTCTATATAAATGACTCTACTTCTCTTGATGTATTCCCTCAGTAAACATTGTAAACATTAGTTTTTGGTCTCAATCTCTAGTTTCAAGTCTTCTTCAATACAGCGTGATGTTCATTTAGTAATTTATGGTCATTTAGAGTCAAACAGACCATAAAGCAGGGTATGCTTTAGGGGCGGGGCTACAAGGTGATTGACAGGTCGACATCAGAGACGTATACGTCACTTCCTGTTTACCGGTTACAAAAAGCCAAGATAGCGACGACTATAACACCAAACTTGAAAGCCTCGAAAGATCAGAAAACCGCTTTCTGATGTTTTGATACTGTCCACGTTGCAGTTACAATATGTAATGATTTATTCATGACTCGTATTATTAAAGCTACTACAAGGAACTTTTCATTTGTGTGTGTGTGGATTCTGGCGCCCCCTGTGGGCAAAAGACAGCAGTGTTTCTGCAGCACCAGCCGAGTCCCTAAGCTCTCACTTTTCTGAAGTCAGGTGTGACAGTCTGCCGGGTTTGAATCCACGTCTGTTTGTTTAATAAAAATAAAGAATGTTTTCCCTGAAAATTCTTCCAGAAAAAAAAAGACAAATCTGGAGCGGCGCCTCAGTTTCAAGCCAAAAGTACAAACTGTAAACAGTGAGCTGTAGAAGAAAAAAATTATAATCCAAATGCGACGTCTCGTCTCTCGTCGGCTCGTGTCGGTGCTCGATGTGAATTAAGGCCGGAAATAGAAAAACTCACGCAGGAAAAAAGTAAAACAGCGCGACGTGATCAGCTGTTTGGAGTCGAGCATAAAGGCCGCAGTGTGTTGGGAAAAGCTGCTTTGAGAGTTTCTAGTTGAACTGCAGCACAGCTTCCCCCCCCGAGCTTCGTTTGGACTGAACAGGATGACAACGCCGTGTTTTTAACGGTGTGTCATGACGTGGAAGATTTTATTTACACTCTTAAGCCCAAATCCATCAATCCTGCTGCTGCAGCAAATGTGAATTATTCCACTTCTGAAAATAGAAAGAAAGTCCCCAATAAATGCATAAGTTCCTCCTGTTTGTTTGTCTGTTAAAAACTACAATAACCAGCTTTATATTTCTATTAAAACTCTGTATATTAAATCAGTTTATTATGTCCACAAGAAAAAAAACTGACTGTTTCTATTATTTTGTCCAGCCCATTTGTATCAATAAACGTGGGCTAAATAATGAGACATTTAAAACTTTCGCATACGCCACAAAAGTTCAATGAAACAGTCGTCGGATTGGCCAGTCTGCGTTTTGAGGGGCGGGACTTAGCGAAAGAGTCATTTGATTCACAAAACGGGTCATTTTTTTGTCGATGAAGCGTCTTTAAAAAAAAGAAATCACTCGTATGTGCAGCCTGACATTTACCAGGCGTGTACAGAAAAGAATCGTCAACACACACACTTAAAATACTTTATAAGTGAGGGTCGAGCATCGTGCACAAGAAGGCCGGTTGTCCAACAGGTTCAAAGTGTGTGTGTGTGTGTGTGTGTGTGTGTGTGTGTGTGTGTGTGTGTGTGTGTGTGTGTGTGTGTGTGTGTGTGTGTGTGTGTGTGTGTGTGTGTGTGTGTGTGTGTGTGTGTGTGTGTGTGTGTGTGTGTGTGTGTGTGTGTGTGTGTGTGAGTTATCTGTGCTTTAATCAGCCCTGAACGGGGGGGGGGGGGGGCTCTCTCTCTGTAATAAGGCTTCTTGCTCTAAATCCTTTAATCTGAGCAGGAATGAAGGCTTTATCTCTGTCTTCTGGCTGCTAAGTACCATTTCTCCCTCTTTTCCGTCCTTTTTCTTTCTCACACACACACACATATTGTACACACACACACACTGAAACACAGCCTGCCTTGTTGTTAATTGAGAGCTGGGATGACTGCCTCTCTCTCTCTCTCCTTCCTCTGTATATTTATATGTATAAAGGTTAGCGCCGTGCAGCAGGAAGTTCAAAAGAACTGGGAAAAATTGTGGAAACTTTTTTTAATAATACATGTTCACATGCGTGAGCAGAAAACGCACACGTTGGCCTTGATCCGACTGGAGAGTAGCGGGTTCTTTAATGAGGTGCTTTTGCATTCGGTTTGCTCCCTCTGGAGGCGAGTCGGAGGTGTGAGGAGAAGCCGTGCAGACGTAACGCTCCGTGTTAAACATATTTCACCTTTAATGCATCGATGGAGCAGCTTAACTTCATATTTGTTTTTTTTCCTCTTAATTCTCCGCATATAATCTGCGCCTCAGACTGATTTTTATAATCCAATTCTCTCTCTCTCGAAATACCTCCAAGGTTTTCTTTCAAAAAGATGATATCGCGCACTATTTTTTAATTTCCATTCAGGAAGTCAGGCTATTAAAGAGATATATTTTCCTCTCGTGGCAATTAGCAGCGCGTTGTTTGAATCCACTCGTAACGCGGTGACTTCGGGTAACGGGCACAGTGGTGACTTCGGGTAACGGGCTCAGTGGTGACTTCGGGTAACGGGCACAGCGGTGACTTCGGGTAACGGGCTCAGCGGTGACTTCGGGTAACGGGCTCAGCGGTGACTTCGGGTAACGGGCACAGCGGTGACTTTGGGTAACGGGCTCAGCGGTGACTTCGGGTAACGGGCTCAGCGGTGACTTCGGGTAACGGGCACAGCGGTGACTTCGGGTAACGGGCTCAGCGGTGACTTCGGGTAACGGGCTCAGCGGTGACTTCGGGTAACGGGCACAGCGGTGACTTCGGGTAACGGGCTCAGCGGTGACTTCGGGTAACGGGCTCAGCGGTGACTTCGGGTAACGGGCTCAGCGGTGACTTCGGGTAACGGGCACAGCGGTGACTTCGGGTAACGGGCTCAGCGGTGACTTCGGGTAACGGGCACAGCGGTGACTTCGGGTAACGGGCACAGCGGTGACTTCGGGTAACGGGCTCAGCGGTGACTTCGGGTAACGGGCTCAGCGGTGACTTCGGGTAACGGGCTCAGCGGTGACTTCGGGTAACGGGATCAGCGGTGATTTCGGGTAACGGGCACAGCGGTGACTTTGGGTAACGGGAAATACTTTTATGAGTTTGTCTAGTTTGAATAACGCGTGTTTTTCAACAACGATCAATGGAGTCCGGTGGCTTTAAGGAGACAACAATAGTTTCTTCCACATATAACTCTGAATGAAGGTTTTTATTTTTACTAAAACATTGAAAAAATACGTTTTCGATGAATTTCATTTTGTTTCTGTCACGTTTGAATGAAACCCGTTTCCTTTACGTCAGACATCGAAGTAAGATGACTGTTGTCTGGTGGCTTTGATATTTATTATAGGTTCCCTTTTAAAGTCACATAGCATCGCAACCCGGAAAAGTGTTTGTTTCAATCACCTCCTTTTAAAAATAAATAAATATTAAAACATATATCTGACCCTTTTCTTCAAGATTGACTTCTTGAGTGGCGAAGTTGGTTTTGGTTTCATTTAGAAATAAAGCCTTTATTACTCTCTGGGTTGCATAACAGTACCTGAATCCAAACAGCAGGGAGTTATTTAAAGACGGAACACCTGCCAGGGTTTTGATCTGTTGATTTATTTATTTATTTGTCTCCCTGTGTTCAGTCTGCCTTTTTTTTTTTTTTTTTTTTTAGAACCGTCATCAGCCGGATCTGGAGCCGGTTAAGGCGACAGAAAAGAAAGAAGAAAAAAACCCGTCAATCCCGACATCTTAAAGACTTAAAAATGAGTGTCTTTGAGCCGTCTGCGATGCTCTGACAGTTTATCCCCACGTGAGCCGGATTTCGGCAAACGGGTAGAGAGCCGCCGACTGAACGAGTCCCCCACATCCTTTAATTGCTTCGGCAGAAACTCTCGACAAAGCAAAGCACTGTCGTCAGGTTTCTTTCTTTTTTTAAATATAATTTCTTCTTCATCTTTTTTTTTTTTAAAGATGCTGGAAACGCCGCCCGGGTACGAAAGATAATTAATGCGGGAGTGTGTCGGTATGCAGGGATGACACAAACACACAAGGACACACTCGGGCTCATCAGCGAGTGTCATCGTCGGGTTAATTGGAGGTGCACCGGGAGAGAGAGCGGCTGTTAAGCGCTCACTCCCAACGCAGAGGACACGGCCACTAAATTACATTTGCATAACACAGAATTAATCAGTGCGTGAGTTTACCGCCATGAAATGGGATCATGTCTCCGTCTCTTTGCTTCTCTCTTTACCTTTTTCTATAGCGGGACGACTTTACAAGGCGTTGTAAAGTGTAAAGTTGTAAAATATGTAAAGTCATATTTGTTTAAGAAGATTGATTTCCATTCCTTCACCAGGCAGTTGGCGGATTTCGTTTCTGGGTGCCGAGACAAATAAATTAGCACTTTCTCGTGGTAATCCATCTCGGGGGAGCAGTTCGTCGCATTCATTTTTGTCAAAACTTTTTGTTTTTGGGGTTTATCACTGTTAAAAAAGAAATGTAAAATAAAACTAATCGGATGTTTTCTGCTTTTTCAAACAAAGGTAATATCTGTGTTCGCTGCTTTTGACGAATTCAATTACTCTTTTGATCCGTGATTAGTTTGCTTGACTGTCCAAACCACCAATGATACTTAGTTCATTCTTTTCAAAGTTGCCAAATCATTTTCTGCCAAGTGACTCATTTGATTTATTGACTCATTTCAGCTGAAAATGAATGGAAATCAATGAGCCGTTTGGAAAATTATGAATAAAGTTTAAAATCTACAGAGATTGGTTTGGTATTTTTATATCCGTACCATCAGTCGAATGTAATGTTTGATCTGAAGGTGTTTTTAATCTTTAATTCAGGGCTTTTGTACTCAAGTTTTTTGAAGTCTTGCATAAGTCTTTGTGTCGTACCTTGTTGGACTCGGGATTGTCTTGGTCTCTTTACCTTATTGGACTCGGGATTGTCTTGGTCTCTTTACCTTATTGGACTCGGGATTGTCTTGGTCTCTTTACCTTATTGGACTCCGGATTGTCTTGGTCTCTTTACCTTGTTGGACTCGGGATTGTCTTGGTCTCTTTACCTTATTGGACTCCAGATTGTCTTGGTCTCTTTACCTTATTGGACTCCGGATTGTCTTGGTCTCTTTACCTTGTTGGACTCGGGATTGTCTTGGTCTCTTTATTTTATTGGACTCCGGATTGTCTTGGTCTCTTTACCTTATTGGACTCCGGATTGTCTTGGTCTCTTTGCCTTATTGGACTTCGGATTGTCTTGGTCTCTTTGCCTTATTGGACTCTGGATTGTCTTAGTCTCTTTACCTTATTAGAATAGGGATTGTTTTGGTCTCTTTACCTTATTAGAACAGGGATTGTTTTGGTCTCTTTGCCTTATTGGACTTCGGATTGTCTTGGTCTCTTTACCTTATTATAACAGGGATTGTTTTGGTCTCTTTGCCTTATTGGACTCCGGATTGTCTTGGTCTCTTTACCTTATTAGAACAGGGATTGTTTTGGTCTCTTTGCCTTATTGGACTCCGGATTGTCTTGGTCTCTTTACCTTATTTAGAATAGGGATTGTTTTGGTCTCTTTGCCTTGTTGGACTTCGGATTGTCTTGGTCTCGGGCTTTGATATTGAGAACTGGTCAAGTTGTACAGAACAATGGGCTGGTGACCGCTGGGTCTAACAGTCCCTCCGCCTCACTTCCTTTCAACTAACAATCATCATCATTTTCTTTTGTATTAGTCAAATAACCTTTTGAAAAGTGGTGTTTACAGACTTTAGTTTGGGGCCATCGCTGCTAGTGTCTCTAAAAATAAACCAGCACAGTTTTGAATGGAGGGCGCTCCCTGCCGATGCTTTTATAAAGTAAACTAATGAGGGAAACATTGTACGACGCTGTCATTTTATGGCTTGTAATTGGTAACACAAGCTTCTTCTTCTTCGTCTTGTGTCAGTGTTGTTTAGTGGTGAACTGGGTAGAAAGTTCCTGTATTCACTAGTCAGTGTATCTTTGTCCACACAGTCGGTCCTCTGTGTCTTTGTGTTTGTTTCTGCTCGCTGTGTCATTGCTGTGCTGCGACGTTACCCAGTGGTACTATACAGACTATACATTGTGTGGGTATAAAAGCACTCGGTCTGCTTAATAACGGCTGGCCTCACAGACCTGCTATCATCAGACTAATCCTCTTCTCAAAGGTCGACCTGTTAGAGGGGTCTTATTGTGTAATAATGTGCACTTTTAGATTAATACCGGCTTAGCAGTGTAATAATATGCATCCTCTCAGGTTTACTCCGCTCCAAACAAATGACTTCCTGGTGTCCTTTTTCTTCATGCTGCCTTCATTTTCTTTCCGACTGCGGCTCTGTGTTGAGTCTAAATTTGATTTTGGAAGACGTTACGAGCAGATTCGAAGCTCTAAATCGTTTGAAAAGGAGAGAAACAGTTTGGTGTCGTTGAGTCATTGGATTTAATTCAATTAAATCAACAGATTTGAATCCCAAAAAAATGAATTATTCAGGTTCAGTCGATTCCAGCTTCTCAAATGTTTCTAATGTGCTTTTTCGTTGCAGTTTTCTGTGATTGTGAATTTAGTTGATTAAAAAAACAACTATTATTGGGGTTATTGATTGGATAAAACGGCACATTTTAATTTTTTTAAACAATTTTATACACAAAACAAATCTGTTGGTTGGACAAAACTATAGACGAGACAACGTGGTATACACGCATGTTCTTCTAGATTTTTTTTACATCTCTATTTTGGACACCTGGTTCTTCTCTCTCTGTTAGTCTCTACATTAGTGCGTAATGCTTTGTGGACTGGTAGCAGAGATTGTGTGTGTGTGTGTGTGTTGTGTGGTGTGTGTGGGCGTGCGCACTATCCTCTTTTAGTTTTATGCTTACTTTGTCTCAGCCATGCTTTCCTTCAGGCCTCTTCATTACCACCAATAAGAACTCAATTTCCCCTGGGCTCCGCCGATCATAGCGGCCATATCCCCCTCCAGGCCCGGCCAATCAGCTTCAATGCTCCTGCAGTCCGATGTCATGAATGGCTAATGACGCCCGGTGGTGGGCATGAATGGAAATGAGGCCAAGTCGGGGCCTTTTTTTCCTGACTCAGAGCCTTTTAAGTCAGAAACAAGAAGTCAAAGTTTGGAGAAAGACGAGATGTTATTGGACTTTCAAACAGTGCAGACATCCACTCGGGTTAAGGATGAATGAGTGAATGTTACGCTACAACATTCACTCATTCATCCTTAACCGATATATATATATCAATTAAAAACGTAATATTTTGTGTTTGGAGTGAAGTGTAATGCAACGTCTTTGGACACAAAGTATTTCAATCTTTCTTTCGGTAAAATATTAGACATCTGGACTGACAGACAGAGACGAGCAGACAGACGACCGGTCGGAGAGATGAGCAGACAGACAGACGGACGGAGAGACGAGCAGACAGACAGACGGACGGAGAGACGAGCAGACAGACAGACGGACGGAGAGACGAGCAGACAGACAGACGGACGGAGAGACGGAGAGACGAGCAGACAGACAGACGGACGGAGAGACGAGCAGACAGACAGACGGACGGAGAGACGAGCAGACAGACGGACGGAGAGACGAGCAGACAGACAGACGGACGGAGAGACGAGCAGACAGACGGACGGAGAGACGAGCAGACAGACAGACGGCCGGTCAGAGAGACGAGCAGACAGACGGCCGGTCAGAGAGACGAGCAGACAGACGGCCGGTCAGAGAGACAAGCAGACAGACACGACCATAGTTCGAGATCCGTTCCTCGCCCGGATCTCGTGTGTCAGAAACCATTTTTTTGGGGAGGTTTGAACTTGTTCCCGCAAGTGAGGATGTAAAGAGAGGCAGGGAAAAGGAGAGAGGAGGGGGAGAGACAATGTGAATTACAAAGAGAAGTTAGAAAGAGAAAAGCTTAGTGAGGTTAGACAGTGAGAGAAAATCAGTCGGGCTTTATTCCCCCGGCTGGAGCTCCAGGAGACATTCCTGGTTTCAGCTTCACTCCAAAGAGGTCAGCGAGACTTTCACATAGTGTGCACTCTGGATTTTAATGAGTCACACATTGCTGTTCTCTCTCTGTGTGTGTGTGTGTGTGTGTGTGTGTGTGTATATATATATCCTAAATTCTGTTTAACCCAAAAAACATGCCAAACCGCAAACGTTAAACTCTCGCCACATGGAAAAAGCTGAATAAATGAAGCCAACACGTTTCTAACGCATCAAATATGTCAAATGATGACGCTCTGTGTCCGGGATGCATGTAAATTTAGACTTTTTACTGCATTGTTTCTCTTAAAAATAAACCTCTGCCTTCACGGGAGGTTTACTGTTGCTCACTAAAAGCGAACAAACCTCCTGCAGCTTATAAAGGTAGAGAAGAAGAAGAGGTGACCTGTTGACCTTCTAAAACTCTGGAATCCAAATAAGAAAATGTACAATTTAATAAAAATAGTGCTTGCTTCACTTTGCAAGGTCGGATCAAACCGATCGTCACACACAGATACCAACTTTTAATAATGCAGTTACAAAATATATTGATTATTTTAAACCCTTGAAAACCATTGTGCAATTATGTTGGCATAGCTGAAAACAGTTATGCTAGTGAGAGAAGCTATAAAACTGCTGCAAATGGAGCATTCTTTGATGAAAGCAACGTTTGAAGAACAAAATGAATATTTCAAATAAAAATCATTATTGCTAACCTTGTCAATGTCTTGACTATATTTTCTATTCATTTTGAAACTCATTTGATAAATAAAAGTGAGTTTTCATGGAAAACACGGAATTGTCTAGGTGACCCCAAACTTCTGAACGGTAGTGTATAACGTGTGTATGTGTCTTTCAGGACCTTTCCGTCCTTATCGTAATACTAATGGTGTTATCGGGGGTTATGACTATGATCTCAGTGAATATTCAAGGGTTGTGGGTTACATTCTCTGGATATTTAGCCTCCTTAATGATAATGAACCAATAATGACCAGATATCTTTTTTAATATTTTGTTTTTTTGCATGTTTTTCTTTCACAATTTGGCGGCATTAAAACACAATTAAAAATGTAAACTTATTGATTAGGAACGTCTTTCTTCCCCCTAAAATTATGTTATTTTGTGAATGCAATGCTGTTGCAACAATTCGTGTCACTTATTGTCATTTGAAGAATAATTACAGAGAAAGCTGAAAGTATTGCAACTCCAATAACGCTAATTACGTAACGTATGAAAAGAAAAATAATCATGCAATTAAAACACATAGACGTATAATGTGCAGCCGTTTAAATGCAGGGCTGTGAACCTAGAACGTGTATAAAATAAATCTGTTGTAATACGAACGATGAAAATGATATAAACCTGTGAGAAGTGCTGATGCGCTGTAATAGTTTGTAAAACTCTGCATTGCAGCCATTGAGACCACCTGACGGCTGGTATCTGTGCAAAGGGAATTGGACCGAGCAGGTGGGCACATAGATAAGTCTGCACACCAATAAATCCTTTCTGCAATGAAGCGAACTGAAGTGAATTCAATTTGGAGGGAGTTAAAAGCACAGTGGGGGGGGGGGGGGGCAGTTGATCGACCACCAATCAGAACGATCTGATAGCCGCTGCTGTAAAGCCAACGATTGGCCAATAAACACGCCGGATCGCGTAAAATAAAGCGTTTTTTGGGGGGGTTACCCGACAGACGTCAGAGACGACAACGCTGCCATTTTTATTTTTTAAATTATTATTATTAACAATTCGCCCAGAAAAAAATGTTGAAGGAAGACCGGATATCGTTGCAGAACGCGTGAATGTTTGTGCGGCGTTAATTAAACACACACATCCAGACTAATGGAAGGAGAAACGCAGCGTGTCAGAAAACTAATTGCAACACTCAGTCTCTCGCTCTCTTCCGCTAATCTCATCTGGCTCAGCCACTCTCTAAAGTTTTGAGGCCGTTTCCTCCTCCTCTTCCTCCTCCTCCTCCTCCGCCGGTTTATTGTCACGACTGTGTCGTCAAGAGACGGCGCTAATAAACAGGACTAATAAACTGATTCATATTGTAACTAATGCATAGATTAACCTGGGAGGTACTTGGTTATAATGTATTTTAACAGTCATTTAGTTGATTTTGAATGCCCTGTGTTTTTACAGCTCACCCTATGTATTTCTGTTTTACGGTTATTTACTGTAATCCGAAGATAGTCGCTGCAGGATCCTTTTTTTTCAGTGTATTGTTGTCTTTATTGTGTTGACGGACGTCCATCTCGGAGATCCTAAAATGTCTTGTTTTGTCCAACCAACAGTCTATTCGTATATCTAATCGTATAAAACACGTCTTTAAATAATGCAAAATGATCTAATTAAGACCCATTCATAATAATTGCAGCCCTACTGCTCTCACACACACACACACACACACACACACACACACACACACACACACACACACACACACACACACACACACACACACACACACACACACACACACACACACACACACACACACACACACACACACACACACAACAAACAAGCTAAAAGCTGAACATCTCTTCCTCGTCTCTGTTTTCTCCTCCAGACACGATGGAGCGGTGGTGGGCGTGGCAGTTTGCCCTCGTCGCCCTGGCAACCATTTGCACCGCCCCCTCCGACGGTAAAAACGAGGAGTTCCCCTCCAACACGCTGATCAACAACGTGGTGACCGACCCCCGCTCGGGCCGGCTGTACGTCGGCGCCGTCAACTACCTCTACCAGCTGAGCCCGGACCTGGAGGTGGAGGCCCGCATCGAGACGGGTCCCAAGAGGGACAACCGGGCGTGCACGCCGCCCGTCACGGACGCCTGCGAGGAAGCCGCCGACACCGACAACCACAACAAGCTGCTGCTGCTGGTGCCGGTGCCGGACGCCCAGGACGTGCTGGTGGTCTGCGGTAGCGTCTTCCGGGGCATCTGCTCGCTGAGGAACCTGAGCAGCGTGGACAAGCTGATGTACTTCAGCGACACCAAAGGGGAGAAGTCGTACGTGGCGAGCGCCGAGGAGAGCGTCTCCGTGGTGGGCGTGACCTCCTACTTCACCAAGGACAAAGACAACTTCACTGTCTTCCTGGTGAGGCGCTTCAACCCACATGCTCACACACATATGTGAAGTATACAAATATAAATCGGCAGCCCGTGTGGGGGAAACGAGCGGTCTCGGGATGTCTCGTTGTTTTTATTTCATAACACGACGTGTTTCGTGATGTTGTGTCTTCTCCTTTTCCCTTTTCTTCGATGGCGTCTCTAATCAAATCAGATGACATGTAAAGGTTTAGCCTCCTCCAGCTCTGTGAGAGGCGGAGGTACAAGAGAGGAGGTCTTGGCCCGGGAACCAGCCAGGGTCCTTTTTTGTTTTTTTTAGCAACACATAATAATACAAAAATAAAAAATACCTGGAGGCATTTTCATAAAGCTTCCTACTCTTAATTCCTGGAAAGGATAGAAGTTATTCACAAAGCGCCTTAGCCCTTCAGAGAGCCCCCACGGGGGGGGGGGGGGGGGGCGCTGCTGGGAGTCGTAGTTCGTAGGGAGGAGGACTTCTAAGAGACTTAAGAGGTTCTAAAGCGCAGCGGGGAAATAATGGTGGAAAGACAAAGAGGAAGGAGGACATATTCTCAAACGCCACAGATTACATCGTTCAGGGAAAAACGTACGCCGTCGATCTCTCTAGAGATGCAGCACATCTCCCACCCGATGATGTGTTATAAACAGTGTTTGCTGGTTTATAGATTTATAATGCCCATTAATGTACATTCACCGCCTAGTAATGCCAATTCAACCCCTATTAACGTCCAGTTATGCCCATTAATGTACATTCACCGCCGATTAATGCCCAATAACATCCATTAATGTCCATTCACCGCCTAGTAATGCCCATTCAACCCCTATTAACGCCCATTAATGCCCAATTCTCGTCCATTAATGCCTATTAATGCCCATTCAACCCCTATTAACGGCCATTCAACGCCAGTTAATGTCCATTCACATCAATGCATAGGCCATTAACGTCCATTCAACTCCCATTAACGTCCATTCAACGTCCATTAACGTCCATTCAACTCCATTCAACTCCCATTAACGTCCATTCAACGCCCATTAACGTCCATTCAACTCCCATTAACGTCCATTCAACTCCCATTAACGTCCATTCAACTCCCAGTAACGTCCATTCAACTCCCATTAACGTCCATTCAACTCCCATTAACGTCCATTCAACTCCCATTAACGTCCATTCAACTCCCAGTAACGTCCATTCAACTCCCATTAACGTCCATTCAACTCCCATTAACGTCCATTCAACTCCCATTAACGTCCATTCAACTCCCATTAACGTCCATTCAACGCCCATTAACGTCCATTCAACTCCCATTAACGTCCATTCAACTCCCATTAACGTCCATTCAACTCCCATTAACGTCCATTCAACTCCCATTAACGTCCATTCAACTCCCATTAACGTCCATTCAACTCCCAGTAACGTCCATTCAACGCCCATTAACGTCCATTCAACTCCCATTAACGTCCATTCAACGCTCATTAACGTCCATTCAACTCCCATTAACGTCCATTCAACGCCCATGTACGCCCATTCAATGCCCATTAACGTCCATTCAACGCCCATTAACGTCCATTCAACTCCCATTAACGTCCATTCAACGCCCATTAACGTCCATTCAACTCCCATTAACGTCCATTCAACGCTCATTAACGTCCATTCAACTCCCATTAACGTCCATTCAACTCCCATTAACGTCCATTCAACTCCCATTAACGTCCATTCAACGCTCATTAACGTCCATTCAACTCCCATTAACGTCCATTCAACGCTCATTAACGTCCATTCAACTCCCATTAACGTCCATTCAACGCCCATGTACGCCCATTCAACGCCCATGAACGTCCATTCAACGCCCATTAACGTCCATTCAACGCCCATGAACGCCCATTCAACGCCCATTAACGTCCATTCAACGCCCATTAACGTCCATTCAACGCCCATTAACGTCCATTCAACGCCCATTAACGTCCATTCAACGCTCATTAACGTCCATTCAACTCCCATTAACGTCCATTCTACGCCCATGTACGCCCATTCAATGCCCATGAACGTCCATTCAACGCCCATTAACGTCCATTCAACGCCCATGAACGCCCATTCAACGCCCATTAACGTCCATTTAACGCCCATTAACGTCCATTCAACGCCCATTAACGTCCATTCAACTCCCATTAACGTCCATTCAACTCCCATTAACGTCCATTGTATTAGATCAACCAATCGCACGTCTTTTTAAAATAATGTTTCATACCTACCAACGAGGACAATCCCACCTCCTCACTGGGGTAAACGTTTTGAGAAGTTTCCTTCATCCCTCCTAAGCAACGACTCGAGTTACGAGATCTCTCTGAGTTTCTCCCAATGTTTACGGCCCCCCTGAAGCCTCGAGTCCCGTGTTTTGACTTTGACTTTTACCTGAGTCTTAATATTTCCGCCCTCAAGTCAAATCAAGTCTTCAGGGAGTCAGTGATCTGGCCAGTGGGTTCAAAGCCAAGTCCCACGTCTCCGGTCTCAAACCAGATATAGAAACAAGGAGTTGTGGTTCTGAGAGCACTTGAACATTGGCAGAGCTTGAATTGGCACTCCCTTTTATTCACATTTACCAGCCATGCTTATTAGCCACATTCTGAATTCCTACAGTGAATTTTAGATTCTAGGAGAAATTTGAGGGTTTTTTTGGACTACAAGCTAAATAATTCCCCATAATTTTTTAATAATGCCCAAATCAGCGTAAAGACTACACTTGTTATTACACATACCACAGTCTTCTTTCGTCAGGAAATATTTGCCCTGTAAAATCCTATTCTTTTAATTAAAAGAGCATATTCATAAAACTTTTAGGCTGTTTATTTAGGAATAAAGTTATTATTAAAATTATTATTAATAATATAATGATTATTACAATTATTAATAATAATATAATGATTATTAAAATTATTAATAATAAATTTATTACAATTATTATTAATAATAAAGTTATTAAAATTATTAACAGGTCGGCAAAGGCTACGGCAGCCACGACAGCACCAAGCTCATCTCCACCCGCATCCTGGAGGACTACGGCGACTGGGTGGTGTTCGACAGCATCATCGAGGCCTCGGCGGTGCAAGCCAACCCCTTCGTCCTGCGCTACCTCCACAACTTCCGCTTCGCCTTCAAGGACGGCGGCTTCGTGTACTTCCTGTTCTCGCGGACGCTCGGGGTCCAGGACAACAAGAACTTCACCTTCGTGTCCCGGATGTGCGAGGACGACCAGGGCTATTACTCCTACACCGAGCTGCAGCTCAACTGCAGCGCCGTTAACAACAAGTACAACAAGGCTCAGGTGATGATGATGGTGATGATGGTGATGATGCATTCTGCAAGGCACGGGATCGGCTGTCGGCGTTCTCATCGAGAGGGCAGCAGTGACTCGGAAGAAGAAACACATTTTACATTTGAGTTTGTCTTCGCTGTGAACCTTTTTGAGAACGCCTCAGCTTTGACCCGCGTGAAACCGTATAAAATTGGATTTAAAATGCTACTGAACCTGAAAAGGCTTCAATTTACGGGGTCTCCACCCTCACTGCATCTCTGTTTCATCAGCTAAATACACATTTCTGTGTGCGAATATCTAACATTCTGCTCTTTTTATTTTACCTTCTCCTCGAAACTACCCAGGCTGCCTATGTAGCGACACCAGGGGAGGTTTTGGCTCAGACGATGACCGAATCGGGCCAGCACGGA